>NC_133325.1:734289105-734324755 GCF_042186555.1 Aquarana catesbeiana | reverse complement strand
TATAATGAATCCCCTATTTAAGGATCCAGAGTTCCTTACATCTTTTATTTCCAAATATCGAGAGATGAGGAATTTGTGGGAGGTGAAACACCCTCAGTATTATGCTAAGCATGTGAGGAAGTCAACGCTGGAGAGACTTCTGGCCTTTGTCCAGGCGACCATCCCGGAAGCAACAATGGAGACATTGCTCAAGAAAATTGGGGTCTTGAGGAACATGTATAAGAGGGAGCATAAGAAGATCCAGGAATCAAGGAGATCAGGAGCATCAGCAGATGATGTTTATGTACCCAGGCTGTGGTACTACAATCAACTCCGTTTTCTGGATGACCAGAATGAAGCCAGGCCATCACTTTCAACCCTTCCCTCCACCCTTCCCTCCACCCTTCCCTCCACCCCAGCAGAGGCTGATGAGGAGCAAGCTGGGTCTTCCATCCTGGATGAACCAGATATGACCATCTGGAGTCAGGTAAATTATTTTAACAAATATTTACTGTACTAATATTAATGATGTTAACTGGATGTTATAATTGTCTAAAATAATTTGGCACTCAAAATTGGGTATACATATCAATTGACAGTAGTGGCTAAATATGTTTGGCACCTGCTTGAAATAATTATGGTGTCTGATTAGACTCTTTTATTAAAGAGAAGTATTCACATTGAATTTGCTATTCATGAGAAGCAAACTGTGTGTCATTGATGAAGCCAAAAAAATATACTCAAACTATTGTCCTTTTTTTATACACAGGATGAGTCCATCCAGGAGGAATGTGGGGAAAGTGGCAGGCAGGAGGAGACCAGGCCCATGGACAGCCTGGAGGAGGCCGGATTCACCATCATCCTGGAGGAGGCTGGGCCCAGTGTCAGGCAGGAGGTGGCTGCTCCCAGTGAGGTGGCTGCTCCCAGTGAGGTGGCTGCTCCCAGTGAGGTGGCTGGGCCAAGCGAGGTGGCTGGGCCCAGTAGAAGCCTGACCGAATCCCAAGTGCCTCCCCTCCACCTTCCCAAAAAAAAGGGCCAGGAAGGGGATGGTCACACAGGACGCATCCCTGCGCCTCATGCAAGAGGCCACCCGTTTTTTAACGAGCCCCCCCGAAGCGGAAGAATCCTATGGCTGCTACTTAGCCAGCAGGCTTCTTCAGATGGATTGGGAGCAGCGCCTCATTTGTGAGCGCCTATTTGGGGAAACAATCCATAAGGGGCTGCAGGGCACGCTAACACAAAACACCCAACTACATGAGGCAGCCCCCCCTCCTCCTCCTCCTCCTCCTCCTCCTCCTCCTCCTCCTGCCACAACTGAAACACCAGAGCCACAGCCTCAAAAGAAGGCTACAGGGAAGGCTGCAGGGCAGCGTGGAGGAAAGGCTGCAGGGAAGAGAAGAAAATGATGACCTGGGTTCAGTCTGGTCTGACAGAAGACGCAGGCTGTTGTAGGACCACAGTCTGGGGACATCTAGATCATCTGCTGGTGCTGTTGATCTCTGGGATTCTTGGACCAGATTGTGCTCCCTCTTATATGGACTCCTCAAGATCCCAATTTTCTGGTACACCGACTTTTTCCAGCGTTGACTTCCTCTTTATTTTATTTTGACCATGAATAAATGGATATTTTTTGAGTTTAGCAAAAGACTTTATGTGTTTTCTTTGAAATCATTGATTTTACACACAATGTTAAATTAACAAGGGACAACAATCTCATTGAGTTTGAAAAAAAACACACCAAAAATACATTACTAATGTTAATAATGTTCAAGTGGTAAGTCTTGAAAATCCAAAAAATTACGTAACCAAAAACGGTGCTTTGGGTTAACTTTATCTAAAAACTAAAAAATAAACACTATAAAAAAAAAAAAAAATAATAATGGGTTCTTTGTGTTAACTTTACAAACCTAAAAAAAATAAAAAAAAAAAAAAAATAAAAATAAAAAGGGGAAAAAGTATTATTAGTATGGAAACATTGTTTTAAAAAGGCATACTATATCATTCATGAGATCAAAGAGAAAAAGAATCCAGAAATCAGTTTGGGAGAACTCTGATTATGAACAGCAAAACACCTTCGTTCTTTAGAGCCTTCGTAAAGAAGAAATAAAATGCGCTGCATTGAACGATCACAGATTTTGCAGCGTGATGAATGTGCTACCTACAATACGAACACTAGTTTTACTAGACCGAGTGCTTCCGTTTAGTTTTTGCTTATGAGCATGCGTCGTTTTTTTGTCCGTCGGACTAGCATACAGACGAGCGGACTTCGGGGTCCGTCGTACTTACGACGTAAAGATTTGAAGCATGCTTCAAATCTAAAGTCCGTCGGATTTGAGGCTAAAAAAGTCAGTTGAAAGTCCGGAGAAGCCCACACACGATCGGATTACCAGCCACCTTTAGTCCGTCAGCGTCCGTTGGACTTTTGTAGACGAAAAGTCCGACCGTGTGTACGCGGCATAACTCTTGCTTAAGATCTCTTATACTTCACACCTCCAGCACTTCACTTGCTGCACACCATGACTCCTCCAGCACTTCCCTTGCTGCAGACTGTTACTCCTACAGACTAGCTAACAACGCATGGTTAGGCCTGACACTAACTCAGCCAGGCCTCAGTGAACTGCCTTTTGCGGGGAGGGACCACGGGCCCCTGTGGTGTAGAAATAGTTCAGATGCTGGTTGTCCTCAGTTCAGCTACCAGAAAGCTCTCTTCAGGCCCTGCCAGCCAGCCTGGCTGCAATGACCTCTCTCCATTGCCCTTCCCACAGTCCTCTCCTTTGGTTCTGCACCTATCTCAAACTGCAATCTCCCAGTTCTCTCAGGTGTACCTCCCTAGTCCTCCCAACTGTGCATCACTCACCAGCCCTCCCGACTGTACTCACTCACCAGCCCTCCCGACTGTGCTCACTCACCAGAACTCCCGACTGTGCTCATTTACCAGCCCTCCCGACTGTGCTCACTCACCAGAACTCCCAACTGTGCTCACTCACCAGACCTCCCGACTGTGCTCACTCACCAGCCCTCCCGACTATGCTCACTCACCAGCCCTCTTGGATATGACCAGTTTTCCTCCCTGGAGACTTTTAAGTGTTGTTTCCTGCTGTCCTCTACTTGCTCTCTCATGTGCCCCTCCTTCCAGGATCTCTTTACTCCTCCTGGGTGCACCTGAGCCCCAGCTCAGGGTTCCCCCCCCAGACTTTGGAGCTCCCCATGGGCCCTGACAGCCTCCACACTCTCTCACTCCAGCTTTTCCACCCATAAACTCCTCCCTAGCTGGGCTGAACCCAGGTATTTAACCACTTCAGCCCCGGAAGATTTGGCTGCTGAATGACATGGCCATTTTTTGAGATTTGGCACTGCATCACTTTAACTGACAATTGCGCGGTCGTGCGATGCTGCACCCAAACAAAATTGATGTCCCTTTTTTTTTCCCACAAATAGAGATTTCTTTTGGTGGTATTTGATCATCTCTGCATTTTATTTTTTGCGCTATAAGCAAAAAAAGAGCAACAATTTTGAAAAAAAAAACACAATATTTTGTACTTTTTGCTATAATAAATATCCCCATTTTTTTTTTTTTAATATTTTTTTCTCAGTTTATGCCAATATGTATTCCTCTACATATTTTTGGTAAAAAAAATTGCAATAAGCGTATAGTGATTGGTTTGTGCAAAAGTTATAGTGTCTACAAAATAGGAGATAGATTTATAGCATTTTTATTATTATTATTGTTTTTACTAGTAATGGCGGCGATCTGCGATTTTTATCAGGACTGCAACATTATGGTGGACACATCGGACACTTTTGACACATTTTTGGGACCATTGGCATTTATACAGCGATCAGTGCTATAAAAATGCCTTGATTACTGTAAAAATGTCACTGGCAAGGAAGGGGTTAACACTAGGGGGCAATCAAGGGGTTAACTGTGTTCCCTGTGTGTGTTTCTAACTGTAGGGGAAGGGGACTGACCTAAAGGAAATGACAGATCGTGGTTCCTAGCTATTAGGAACTCACAATCTGTCTCTCCTCACAGAACAGAACAGGGATTTGTGTGTTTACACACACACGTCCCTGTTCTGCCTCTCGTGCCCGCGATCGTTCAAGGCCAGTGGTCATCGCGACCATTGGCCACGAGCATTGGCACCCCCAGAGTGCAGCGGGCGCGCGCCTGCTATCCCGCTTAAAGGAGCCGATGTATAGCTAGGACGGCTCGCGGGATCGTGCCGACCTGCCACAGTATAATGACGGTGGCTGGTCGGCAAACGGTTAAGGAGGCCTGCCCTCTGCCAATCCAAGTTGGGGATTGGTTAAGGCTCCTCAAGATACCCCAGGCAGCACCACCTTTCCTCCCTTCCTCTCCTTCCAGCACTTTCTAGAAGGAAATGGGAGGTGACCTGTGATGCTACCTGTGAGTCACCCTGCCCTGGGCCACTCCCAGCCCAGAATGAAACCAAACAGGCCTAGCCAACAACTAGGCCTGCCTACATTTTCCTACTCTCATTCTAACGCTAGATGACTCAGTAGTTGGCATACAAAAACAACATGTTATACTGAAGAGTATCCATTAGCCTTTAAGGACCAAGAAGGAATTTCTCCATATTACAGCAAATTGGATATACACTTTATAAGGGTTTAGGGCAGTGTTCCTCAACCTTTTATCAACCCTTTAAAATGATGCACAATGGATGTGGAGGCAACTATTCTAAAATGCAAAAAATGAAATGGATAGTTTTACGTAATGTAGCAGCATTCACACATGTAGAACAACCAACACTTGAGGTGATCTATTTTTACAAAGCAATATATTTTTGTGTACTGGTGCCGACTAGGATTCCAGTGTTTTTCTTTGGAGCAATTTTTAGGCATTTTACTGATGATTCAAGAAGGCACTCCGGGGTGCCACCACATGATGGTTGAAAAAAGGCTGATTTAGTGCTCTGAGGATGCAAGGTGGATGTGCTTATTTATTTTTCTTTTGTTTGAACTCAGTTGACATTTTTTGCTTTTTCAACCTTTTCAAGTTTTAATGGAATAAAATAAAAAGAGCTATTTTTACAAGATATGGCTGCAGATGACAATTATTATTTAAATGAGTTATAAGACTACATGTAACAAAACTACTTAAGTATGAATCTGTAGGCAGGTATTAACTTTATAAAGATTGGACTCCATAAAGGGTGTCCCTGTATAGAGCACTATAATTATTTTTTGATATTATGATAATATATTGATATTATAAAAATTAATTACAAATGTAAAGTGCATAAACATATTAAAGAAAACAAAGCCTAGCATATCAAAAAAAGAAGGTCCCAAATTATTTTCAGCACAAAAAAAAGATTAAATCTGATATAAAAAATAAAGGTATCAGCTTTTGACATAGGACTAGTACAAAAAGATAATCCTGCCTTAAAAACTTTTTCAGATCTTGCAAAAAATGCCTCTACATTTGTTTTATATTATTGTGCATATTCTCAGTAAAGTGGTTGTAAAGGCCGAAGGTTTTTTACCTTCAAACATACTATGCATGAAGGTAAAAAAACCTTCTGTGTGTTGCTGCCCCCACAGCCCCCTAATACCTTAGCCCCCCTCTCGATTCAGCGATGTGCACGGGAGCCTCAGCTATCCTGGGTCTCTTTCTCTCCTCATTGGCTGACACAGCAGCGGGAGCCATTGGCTTAAATGAAGAAAAATGCACTGCGCTTAGGTATATACCAATATGTGCATTCACCTTATCAGTATAAAGGTGCCAAATGCCTGTGATTCAAATCCCAAAACAATCCATATATCCAGAAAATTGTGCTACTATATGCCACATCCAAAACACGATGTGCTAAATATTAAATAGGTTCTATATACTTAAATACACTGTATTACTGGATATCACACTTAAAGTATAATGTGCTTAATGGTAAGTGATCTATTTATACATAAAAATATATTATTCACATGCTGATCAATTAAATAAAAAACTAATAAATGTGCCTAAAAATTGCATCAAAGTGCCATGCATATATTCAATCCAAAGTGCAGTGTGCAAATAAAAAACCTTATTATAATCAGTAATATATAATAATAAGTGAAAAAAACATGCGCTATAAATATAGTATCTTATACATACAAACTGCAATAAAACATACAGGTGATAAGTGGTAAAAAAGCATATATGAATGATATGCAATGCTTGAGGCAATAATAGTCCTTTAAACGTGAAAAAAATCTTCCAAAACCGTATCACACAGCAATGTGTAGTGGAAAAAGTTCCAAAGGTGAACTACAATGCATAAAGGTGCTTCACATGAAAAACAAATCGCTGAACCACAGTGCCCAGATCATGCCGTGATGTGCCTTGGTGACCCCCAAAGTAGTTGCGCTCACCTCAGAGCGTGTGACACAGGGTTTAGCTGTGTCCAAACATGCTTTGGAGCCACCCCTGGGCTCAGTATTAGGACACCAGATGATCTCCCACCAGGCTCTTTAAGACTCCACAGGCATCAAACCATAAAAGAGAAGGGACTACATAGTGTAATATCGCCAAACATTTTATTAATAACCATGTATAATCCAATCCCCACACTGGGGTACTCACATTGCATAGGTGCTTAATGTGCACCAAACAGTATAGGCAGGGTATAAGCCGAGTAATGCTATCCGACGTGCTGTGGGGTGTTAGAGATTCCCAGCCCAGCTCAGTGCTGCTCGCTCCATCCTGGCCCCTCCCCTACGCGTCTTCGACACAGGGAGTCACGTGTCTTCATCCCCCTGACGGATGTTGGCTCAAACTTGTCTTGCATACACACGGTCGCATAAATGTTGTCAGAAATTCCGAACGTCAAGAACGCTGTGGCGTACAACACGTACGACAAGCAGGGAAAAATGAAGTTCAATAGCCAGTGCTGCTCTTCTGCTTGATTCCGAGCATGCGTGGAATTTTGTGCGTTGGAATTGTGTACACACGATCGGAATTTCCGACAATCCTTTACAATCAAAATCCAACCATACTTTCCAATCTTTCAAAAAAAGGGACATGTTTAGTTAGATTAATAAAACTCCAATACAGTTCCATACTCTATACTTTTATGCCATTTCTATCTACAGCAGTTTTGGGAAATTATTTGCCTGTTTTCCGCCATATTTATCAAAGACTAAAAAGTAAGTAGTGTATCGGAACAGTACAAACAAAAGCCTTGTACTCTTTGGTCAAAGCTAGAAAACACAACTGCCAAATAGGGATGGGCGAACGGTTCAGCCCGAGCATAAGTTTGGGCCGTACTTTTTTTGTTCGGAGAACAGCTGAACAAACGGGACGTTCGACCGTTTGTTCGGCCCCCGAACCAACCACAATGCATTGTAGCATTGAACAGTGCATTGTAAGCCCTGATTGGCTGAAGCAGTGAGAGCTTCAGCCAATCAGGGCACAGAGCACTGTCAGAGTCATGATTGGACACTGTCATCATGACTTTATCCAATCATGGCTCATTCCCGCCCCACAATATAAAAGTATTCTTTCAATGGCAGCCATTTTCAGTGTGATTTTGGTGTGGAGAGAGATAGAACAGGGCTCTGTTCAGTACTATTAGTTAGTGTGCTATACTGTGCTATTGTCAGGAGAATACTTCCTCCAGGTGTCTTGGCCGTGTTCCTGCGCGCATGCGCGGTTGAACGGCGCTACGGCGCATGCGCATTCGCGGCCCAGCGCTCCGGTGCACACACATGCACACTGGCACACACGCCCAATGTGACCCTTTAGTGGGCCTATATAAATGGCTCTGGTACTCAGACAAATTGCTGGTTCGTCTTCAGCCTCCTGTTGTTCCTTGATCCTGTTTGTTATACCTGATTACCTGCTGTGACCCGGATTGACCTTGACTCTGCCTACTGTCTCCTTGCCCTTGAACCTCAGCCTGTGACCTGGACTTGCCTTGTGTCTCCCAGACACCATACCTCAGCCTGTATTGGAATATCCAGTTCTTCTGTGTTTGACCCTCAGCCTGGTTCTAGACTTTCTGCTTACCTTGCTCCAGTGTGCCATCTCATCTGCCAATCTCTGCACAGCTGCTCATCCCTGCCAAAACTACCACTTCAGTCTTCACTTGCCTGCTGGGTAGCCTGTGCCTCTTTGTGCCATCCACTCCCTGTCTCACCTCCAGGGGGCGGACTGTGCTTAGTCGCAAGGGTGAACCGCTCTCGACATCTCGGCCTCGGTAAGTACGTTTCTGACAGCTGTTTTGCTTCAATTGTCAGTGTAGAATATTAGTTTAGTGTCAGTCTAGGGATAGTGTGAGTGTAGTGAGGAGGACCATCATTCAGCTTTTCATAGTGTGCAGCTAGAGTAGGGACAGCTCAGATAGTTTCAGTGTAGTGTAGTGAGACCATGTCAGTAATCTTGACATTAGTATATAGCTAGAGTAGGGACAGTTCAGATAGCGTCAGTGTAGTGACGGTTGAACACCATCTATTTGACTGCATTACTGCCAGTTTAACGCCCTATCATATTGCGTGCGTGACTGACAGTTTAACGCCATATAGTTTTGCGTGCGTTACTGCCAGTTTAACGTCATATTGTATCTCGTGCGTTACTGCCAGTTTAACGCCATATAGTTTTGCGTGCGTTACTGTCAGTTTAATGCCATATAGTTTTGTGTGCGTTACTGCCAGTTTAACACCAAATAGTTTTGTGTGCGTTACTGCCAGTTTAACACCAAATAGTTTTGTGTGCGTTACTGCCAGTTTAACGCCATATAGTTTTGCATGCGTTACTGCCAGTTTAACGCCATATAGTTCTGTGTGCGTTACTACAAGTTTAAAGCCATATAGTTTTGTGCGTTACTGCCAGTTTAACGCCATATAGTTTTGCGTGCGTTACTGTCAGTTTAATGCCATATAGTTATGTGTGCGTTACTGCCAGTTTAACACCATATAGTTTTGCGTGCGTTACTGCCAGTTTAACGCCATATAGTTCTGTGTGCATTACTACAAGTTTAACGCCATATAGATTTGTGCGTCACTGTACGTTTGGCGCATTATATTGCAGTATATTATATTGTATCCGTGGAGTGTGTCTGTGTAGTGTGAGTACTCAAATTAAAGGGCACCAAACACCTCTTTACATTGATTAACATGCATCTACGTACAGATTCCAACTTCTCCTTTACATTTGCTTATAAGCACCGCCCCCTCCCTCCCAATAATGTCTGGGAGAACAACAAGGAGAGGCAGACGTTTCCTTGGCACTGTAAGGGGGCCAGCAACAAATGTGTCCACAGGCAAAGGTGGACGTGGTGGTCAGTCCTCAGGCAGGGCACAATTTCCTCTGTTTAGTGGGTTTGCCTGTGCTATCCAGCCACAGCATGCAGAGGAGGTGGTGGACTGGCTTACTAAACCTTCCTTTGGGTTTGGAAAAAATTAGCATAATGAACTAAGAAATGGGCAATCCGACTAATGCCCAGTACACACAATGAGATGTCCGTTTTTCTTTTGCATGCTAATCTCAGATTGAATCTGATGAGTTTGCTAAAGTCACGAAAATTCGCTTACGACAGAACAAAAATTCCAAAGTGATGTCATGTTTGGTAATGCATTTGTATTGCATTTTTGAACAACAGCTGTACTGATTAAACTAAAATTGTACGATCTAGCATCGTACAAATACATTTTTTCATGCATGTCTGATCAAATAATATTGGATGAACTGTCCTGATCGGCTCTCGAAAGCTCTGTACTAACGATCAGATTATTGTACGATCGCTCCGAAATCTGTATTTTTCGTACGATTTTCTGATCATGTGTACCATGCATAAATCCCCTACTAAAAGGCCTGTACTTGCTTTTATCAATAGGAAAAAAAAATAAGCTTGAAAAGAAAAAAGTTGCTCAACACAGTGGCAGGCACAGCTATATGACCCTTTATAAATTGTGCCAAAACATAGGGGTTGATTTACTAAAGGCAAAGAGACTGTTCACTTTGCCAAGTGCAGCTGCTCCAGAGCTTAGTAGATGAGTAGAAGCTCTGCTGACTTCCATCATCCAATCATGTGCATGCAAAAAATGCAATTTTTTAAATTTTCCTTTCATATAATTGTGTATTCTTTGCAAAGAGAACCTTTACCTGATTTACCAAGCCCTGGAGCAACTGCACTTTGCAAAGTGCACAGTGTATTTGCCTTTAGTAAATCAACCCTATAGCCTCTCAGAAACTGCCCTCTGCTTTCCATTGAAATTGAAACTGTGGCCAGACTATAGTCATTCACATATTTATAGCCCTGTTTATACATTATGAATAGGCAATAAAGAAACAATTAAAACAAGCCCTCACTGACATCTTTAGCTGCAGACATCAATTTATCTGTAATGAGAAAAACATGTTCTGCACTATCTATCTATAATCAAACACTTATATATCAAGAATCTAATAATGAATTGCAAACATGAATATTCTTGCTAAAGTACTAATAAAGTCATTACAAAATGTGTGTCCATATCATTCCCTTGAAACCATCACAAACACAGTTAATAAAATGTGATAAGAAATCATAAAGCCTCATACACACTGGATGTTATAAAAACGTCAGTGGCGTTAGCTGTAGAAAGCTGTAGGGGCGCATGCGCGAGGCTTTACATGGCAGACGCTTCTCTGTAAAGCTCCGCACTCCCCGCTGCACACTCGGGACTCATACGCTCAACTGAACCGGCATTCCAGCTTCCTTTTTCCAGGGATCGCCTCTCCACACACCAGTGCTTCCTCCGGTATGGTTTTAACAGGGAATCGAGACAAGACAAAGCCAAAACCCATTAAAGAAGCGCTGGCCCGCGCTTCCTCCAAGATGGTGGCGAAGGCCCGGGCCCTGTCTGAACAATCGGCCTCCTCTCCTGCCCGTTCTGACATGCTAGAGAGCGAGGAAGAGATTGACATACAGTCTAACCCAGGAGGTTCCCCTTCTATTCCGCAGACAGGTATGTCTCAATTTGCTTTCATAAGACTAATGGAATCAATGCTTCATAAGGCCCTTAAGACAACATCAGGCCAGATCACTAATAGCCTGACACGAGAAATTCGTGAGATAGGCCAACGCACAGCAGATCTAGAAACTAAGGTCGATGACATGGAGTTAACTTTACAAGAGCAAGCCCAGGAGCAAATAGCCCTCCGTGAGGAAAACTCCATGCTTTTATCTCGCCTAGAGGATGCAGAAAATCGCTCCCGCAGGTCCAACCTGCGCTTCCGAGGTATACCGGAGACGATTGATGATTTACAATCATTTACCACAGCGTTATTCCTGGAACTGGCGCCCTCCATACCTATCGAACGCCTCGAGTTTGATAGAATCCACAGGGCGCTCACCCGTCGCCAGACTGATGGACCACCATGGGACATTATTGTCAAGCCGCACGAAAGAACAGCTACTAACAGCAGCCCGCAATAAGAACTCCCTTCAGTTCCAGAGCCACACATATCAATTGTTCTCCGATCTAGCACCCCTTACCATTGCAAAGCGCCGTGCTATGAAACCCCAACTGCAGATATTGCTACAGCACCAGCTTAAGTACACATGGCGGTTTCCATTTGCCCTGCAGTTCTCCTTCCAAGGGCAGCAACACACCTGCACTACTCCAGATTCGCTACAACGGCTGTTGGAATCGTTTCACCTGTCACCCCAGGCACGCCAGTCAGAAACATCACTTCCACGTACACCAGCTAGATCAGCCTCCCAGCTGTACACCATGACCCCAAAGCAAAGTAATTCTGACCCAACATCAATCCGGAAAGGAACCCCAGCCCGATCATCTGGAAATTATTACCCTAGCCCGAAATCTCAAGCCCTTCGCTGAACACAAGGAAACTGTTTTACTTTTATTATCTCTTTTTTGCATACAGGTTCTCGGTTGCATTCGCAGTAACTGATCTCAAACTACAGCAAGAGGACTTCTTAGCGACCGAGACCTGCTGGACGACAACCGTCGGTTATGTTCACTCCGCATCCTGAACGTTTTTTCTTCAGGGCTCCCAGGCCCCCTAGGGTCTGTTCAGCTTCAGTTGTTTTATTGCTTTTTTGTTTTATTGTTCTATTTTTGTAATGTTCTGTTACTTACCTAAATAATGCAATTGTATGCTGTACACGTTTAATTACATTTAATCAGGCCCACATTTAGTGAGCCAGATTAACTCCGCTACCTTGCCATTCCCACTCTAGAGCTTTAGCGATATAGCAGTTATATTCTCTTTATATCTTGACTAGTACATCGTTCACACCTGGTATAATCCACTAGACCCTTCCCCATATCCCCCTCCCTCATTTCCCCCTACTCTCCTCCCCCCATCACCCCTCTCCCTTCTCCCCTTCCTCCCTCCCCTCCCCCTTCCCTCCCCCCATCCTTCCCCCCCATGACCACCCCCCCCTTCCCCTCTCCCCGTTCCCTCATAGCCCCTCTACATTTATTTTTTATCGGAATGGCGCCAGCGGAACATTCACGTACGCACCTTTCAGTTTCTTAAACACAATACTCCTTTTGTTTTTACCTCTTTTTTTGATACCCTAATGGTATCTGCAGAATTAAAGTTTTAGGTTTTAAATTGATTCTATTATCCCCGTTTGCGGCGGGGAGCAGTCATTGCTCTCTCCCTCTATGGTACACCCGCTCTCTGACTAGTTTCCTGGTCGCAGGGCTGGTGCACTCTTTAGTCGGGCATTACTGATCCATTACCTCCCCACCAGGAAGATATCTCAGTATTTTGCCCTACACCTCATGTTCTCCCTTCCCTTCTTCCCCCTCTCCTATTTCTCCTATCCCACACTATTACTTTTTCTCTTCCCCTTCGTCGGTTGGCTTGCACGGGCCCTGTGCCCTCTGATAATAGCTCCCCATGAGCCCATTAATGGCCCCGCTTATTATACTAACCTTAAATGTTAAGGGACTTAACTCTCCACATAAGCGGGTGAAAGCCTTTCAAACGTTTACATCTCTAAAAGCCAGTGTAGTAGCTCTCCAGGAAACCCACTTCTCTATACGCCAAACCCCGAGCTTTTTTAGTTCTAAATATCCACAGGTATTCACTGCCTCAGCGGGCACAAAACATAAATGGGTCTTGCTGGCCTTCCATCACACCATGCCATTCACCCCTTTGCCTGAAATAAAAGACCCGGAGGGTCGCTACCTAATTCTAGTGGGATTATTGCAAGACATAACAACAAATTTTGTTTCCTATTATGCTCCCAATACAAACCCAAACCCCTTTTTCTCACATTTATTACAGGTTGTGAAAACACACTGTAAAGGAACTTTGTTCCTGTGTGGCGATTCCAACTCTGTACTGCAGCCACACATAGATAAGTCACCCTATGCCCCTGAGCATTACACCCCCTCTACGCAATTCCGTAGACAAATACAAAAGGCCTCCCTCTTAGACACATGGAGAGAATCCAACCCCACAAAGAAAAACTATACATTTTACTTACACCCCCATAAATCCTTCTCCAGGATTGATCACATCTTTATTTCTATAGCATCCGCTCCACTCCTGCTTCACTCACATATCCAGCCAATCACCTCAGCATCATCTTTAATACCGCAAGCTACCCACAGAACATGGTGCATGAATGATTCTCTTCTAACCAATCAGTCATACTGTCTGGATATCCAGGTAGCCCTCAAGGACTATCTTACACAAAACGCCACCCCGGACATTTCCCCCATACTGCTCTGGGAGGCACATAAACCAGTAATACGAGGCACATGTATCTCAGTTGCGTCACATCTCAATAGAGATAGAATTCTCAAACTACAGCAACTTGAGTCAGAATAACACAATAGTTTTTTCCAATTCCAATCCAGTCCAATTGAAGCACATAAAATAACTTTAGAAAAAACTAAACTTGAATTAGACATACTTCTAGCTGATGCGGCGGATAAGGTTATTCGCAGATCCAATCACATGATCTACACCAAAGCAAATAAACCAGATACCTATCTGGCTTTAAGCCTTTGTAGGCCAGATCGTGTTTGTGTTCCCATCAGACTCAGATTGGCTAAAGACGCGATTACTAGTAATCCGATCAAGGTACTCTCAGAGTTCCGTAAACAGTTGGCAAATCTCTATGAGACTAAAGCAACGTTTCCTTTGTGTCAGGCAGAGAAGCTTTTCCATAATTTGCCTATTCCTACACTATCAGATGCCAATCATGAGTTAATGGAAAGTACGATCACAACCGAGGAAGTCTTATCAGCCATCAAGACACTCAAACCCCATAAGCGTCCGGGCCCGGGCAGCCTCCCTAGTCTCTATTATAAAAAATTTGCTACAGAACTAGCCCCCCTCCTCACCAATACTTTTAACGCCATACTCAGACAGCACTCCTTTGTTAGAGACACATTGACGGCGCTCATATCTATGATCCCTAAGCCAAACACGGATAATACATTGTGGTCTAATTACAGACCAATTTCACTCTTAAATGTGGACATAAAGATCCTGGCCAAAATTTTAGCCCTACGCCTTAATCCTATTATTGGAGGACTGATACATAAGGATCAAGTAGGTTTTATACCTAAACGACAAGCGAGCAATAACATTAGACGTGTGATCCTCCTACAGCACTTAGCCCGCTCTTGTAAAATTCTGATCCATCTCCTCTCCCTAGACATGGAAGGCTTTTGATACAGTCTCTTGGCCCTATCTATTTTATATCCTCCAACGTTGGGGCTTCGGCCCTCATTTTCTTGGCTGGATCAATGCTCTATACAACCACCCACGGGCATACGTGCATTATTCGGGGTTTTGTTCAGAACCCTTCCCTATTTCTTGAGGAACCAGACAGGGCTGCCCCTTATCCCCCCTGTTATTTGCTCTCGTGATCGAACCTTTAGCGGCCCTGATCAGAGCTAACCCTGACATCCGAGGTTTAGAGGTAGCTTCACCCTCACACAAATTGTGTCTCTTTGCTGATGATGCACTAATGTTTATTACGTCGCCTCATACTACCCTACCAAACCTAATGAACATCTTAGATAAGTTTGCTCTGGTCTCCAGGTTAGAAGTCAACCAAACAAATTCAAAAGCTCTCAATGTGTCTCTACCACAAGCTGATCTTGTAATGCTGCGCCAAAATTTTCCTTTTCACTGGTCCTCCACATCTATACCCTATCTAGGGATTAAATTGACCAATGACCCATTAAATCTGTTCCAATCCAATTTTCTCCCAATGCTAACCCAACTATCTTCTCTACTTAATTCCTGGCTACCTTTATGCGTCTCCTGGCTCGGACGTATTGCTGCTGTGAAAATGTTACCAAAATTACTGTACTTATACAGAGTACTCCCTATCTTGGTCCCCCATTACTACCATAGGATCATACAAAACAGAGTCTTTAAATACATCTGGGGCCCCATACGGCCCAGAGTTGTGAGACCGGTTCTACTCCGTAATAAGCTCAGCGAAGGCCTTGGTATACCCAACTTTTTACACTATTATCATGCGGCCCGACTGGCCCAGTCTATTCTATACCATTCTAAATCTGAAATACCACTCTGGGTTAGCCTTGAGGCCATTGACCTTCACCCAATTACTGTAA
The DNA here is from genome assembly GCF_042186555.1 of Aquarana catesbeiana. Lineage (NCBI taxonomy): Eukaryota > Metazoa > Chordata > Amphibia > Anura > Ranidae > Aquarana > Aquarana catesbeiana. The sequence goes on along the minus strand of NC_133325.1, from coordinate 734,309,209 downwards.
CCAATTTGTTATGGCTCCCCCCTACAGCGCGGGGCCCTATAACCAATCCAATAACGTAGCATACACTTAAACTCTGGGATAGGTTGAAGACCCCCTTCAAATTGATTTCCCCACACTCCTTTCTAGGCCACCCTCAATTCTATCCAGCATACACAGAACCAGCCTCATTTCAAGCCTGGGCCCAGGCGGGTCTGACTTGCATATGTGACCTAATTAATGTTGACACTATAAAATCGTTTCCAAATATCCAGGCACAAGCACAGCTCCCTAGCAGAGAGTGCTTCCGCTATCTTCAAATTGCACATTTTGCACAAACAACCATAAAATCTAGCTCTGGGCTGGATACTCTAACTGAATACAAAAATATGTGCGACTCAGACCCGCACGCCCCAGGTGCTATCTCTCGTCTTTATGCCCACCTCACATCGTCATCCTCAAGCCTTTCCACCTACGTGCAGCGATGGTTAAGGGACTTAAATATAAATCTCGAGGCAGACGATTGGATGACCATTTGGACCAACACAAACAACTCATCCCAAAATGTTGTTGCCTCAGAGGCAAAATACAAAGTGCTAATGCGCTGGTATCTAGTCCCAACTAGAATCGCTAAATTTCTACCCGAATTTCCCCCGAATTGCTTCAGGGGTTGTGGGGACAGAGGAACACACGTGCACATCTGGTGGACATGCCCACTGGTGCAACGCTTTTGGGCAACAACATTCCAAATGGCCTCTACCCTCCACCAAATCACCCTAGATCCTAACCCAGCTGTAGCCCTACTTTAACTTTATTCCGAAAGATTACACCAGAGCACAACTCCGCCTCCTCCTTCACTTATTTACCGCAGCCAAGCAAATGATTTCTAAGGCCTGGAAGACACCCACTCTTATAGGGCGTACACACGGTCGGACTTTGTTCGGACATTCCGACAACAAAATCCTAGGATTTTTTCCGACGGATGTTGGCTCAAACTTGTTTTGTCTACACACGGTCGCACAAAGTTGTCGGAAAATCCGATCGTTCTAAACGCGGTGACGTAAAACACGTACGTCGGGACTTTAAACGGGGCAGTGGCCAATAGCTTTCATCTCTTTATTTATTCTGAGCATGCGTGGCACTTTGTCCGTCGGATTTGTGTACACACAATCGGAATTTCCGACAACGGATTTTGTTGTCGGAAAATTTTATCTCCTGCTGTCCAACTTTGTGTGTCGGAAAATCCGATGGAAAATGTCCGATGGAGCCCACACACGGTCGGAATTTCCGACAACACGCTCCGATCGGACATTTTCCATCGGAAAATCCGACCGTGTGTACGGGGCATAAGTATGGCTGAAATGAAGAATAGGATCACTCAAGCAATGATACACAGTAAAATTGAAGTGAAAATCCTAGATAAGGTCCCCCGGCACTCCAAAACCTGGCAACCATGGTTTGAGCACTTTTTTCCCACTGATATAGACGAACATCTTTTGGAACTCTGAGATGGTCCTATCGTCAACCTAGGACTTTTGAACTCGCACCTGTGCCCGTGCAACCCGACTGGCCTATTCCCCCCACTCCACTAATCCTCAATCCCTTCTTTCAGATCTTCTCCTCTCTGCTCTCCCTCTTCCCCCCTTATTCTCCCCTCTTATTTCCCTTTAATAACTACTGGTAGTGTACTCTGTCTCATAAGATGGTCCCGGCGGCTCTCTTGCCCGAATCCATAGGGGACCGCCGGCACCCCAATATATCTAATTTAGGGACCCTGCTCCCTCTTACTGTTCGCATTTTCGGCTAAAGCTAGTCAATGTGTTATCTGACAGAGTATCCATCTCTTGTAATATTTCCTATCCTTCTTTATACCATCGTTATACTGTTCAACTGTGATATGCACTGTTTAATATTCATACTATACCTAGCACTGAAATGTATGTAACAGTTGCTTGTTAATTACCAATAAAATATTTGAAAAGAAAAGAAAGCTGTAGCTGTAGCCCTAGTTCACATTGGAGCGATTTGGCATGTCAAATTACCTTCGGAATCGGTGCGACGCCGCATTTGCGGCACCGCATGGATTACAAAAAGCAGTTTCTGTACTACTTTTGGCGACTTTGGGGTGCTATTTCCATTGACATCTGTGCAGCAACCCGCACAGATGTCTCTGAAATCACCCCCAAAGTCGGGACTGACATTCGGGAATGAAATTAACTTTCATTCCCACTGTCAGTGTGAACCAGGGCTAAGCCCAGGCTCACACTGAGCTGCGGGAATGAAGCCGTGCCAGCTGAACTCGCACGATTTCACCCCTGCATGTCAGTCTCGATTTCAGCTGCGATTTCAAAGACATCTGCACAGGCTTCTGCACAGATGTCAATGTAAATCGCAGCCCGAAATCGCAAAAAGTAGTACAGAAACTACTTTTTGAAATTGGTGCAGGGCCGCAGATGTGGCATTGCACCGATTAGGACGGTGCCATTGTCGATTTCACATGTCAAATCGCATGTCAACATGCTCCAGTGTGAACCAGGGCTAAGAGTGAGTTTTCCAGTGTTTTTGCAGTAGCGTTTTTCTGTGTTTTTTAGCGTTTTTTGGAATTTTTTTACCTGTAGCATTTTTTTTAGCTTTTTTTAGCAAAAGTATACGCCCTAAAAGCTTATGGCTCAAAAACACTCATAAACAGCGAATAGCCGCGTTTTTCAGCGTTTTTTTAGCATTTTCCAGCTTTTATCAGAGTTAGAGTATTTTTACAGCTGAAAAACTCCTATCAAAACCCACTAGTTCTGGGGGTTTTTTTCCAGCCAGAAAACGCCCCTGCCAAAAACTGCTGATGACAGCCTATGTGTGCATGGACACATAGAATAACATGCTGGGAAGTTTACTGGCTACAGAAAAAAAAACATCTGAAGCCAAAAACAGCAGCTGTAAAAAACGTCCAGTGTGCATAAGTCCCAAAAAAGTGAAACAAGCAATTTTGAGCGTGTAACAAGTCCACCCTTCCATTGTGATAAGAGGTTGCTCCACCAGAAAAACCTCCACCAACCCCCAAAGGGCAAATGCTCACATTCAATAATTGACCTCCACTACAAAAGTCAAGCTTTAGATTTGTCAAGCACAAGGACTCAGGAGAGACTTATGCCGTGTACACACGATCGGACTTTCCGCCAACAAAACTGTGGATTTTTTGTTCGAAGGTTGTTGGCTCAAACTTGTCTTGCATACACACGGTCACACAAATGTTGGTCAACAATTACGAATGTGGGAACACAGTGACGTACAAGACTTATGATGAGCCGAGAAAAAGGAAGTTCAATAGCCAGTGCGGCTCCTTCTGTTTGATTCCGAGTATGCGTGAACTTGTGCGCGGACTTGTGTACACACGATTGGACTTTCTGACAACAAAGTTTTGTTGGCGGAAAATGTGAGAACCTTCTATCAAACATTTGTTGGCAGAAAGTTCAACAGCAAATGTTTGATGGAGCATATACACGGTCAGACTTTCTGACAACAAGCTCACATCCAACATTTCCCATTGGAAAATTTGACAGTGTGTACGTGGCATAAGACCAAAATCAAAGAACTACTATCTTCACCAGAGCAGCCTGTATTTTGTATAGCTCAGAGTGTTAGCTCTGTGGAAAGCCCAGCTACTCTTCTGCCTCAGGTAGTCCCACATCCAGGAAGAGCTTAGATCTTTCAACACCTTTCAAGCTCAGATAAGAGAAAAAAGACCATACTGCCCACCATAGTAAAAACACTTTATTAAAAGCTAAAATGCAGTCACATGTATGGCAAAAAAAGCTCTCCTCTCAGTTAAAAAAAACTCTGATCACAAGTAGTGCTGCTCAGGAGCATAAAAACCCAAAGCTGTGATAGAAAGCCCAGCTCCCTCCAGCTCACGTGTGTGTTCTATTCAGGATCACTGTGACTACACCCAATGCATTTCACCACAGATGATGTGATCAGGTGCACACCCAACGTCATCATTGTTACGCACCCAAGATTGTTTCACTTAATTGGGACTTCTTTACGATTTATTATCATATTTTTAACTGTGTTTGTGATAATTTTATTTGAATGATACGGATACATACACTATATTACCGAAAGTATTGCCTAACTTTACACGAACTTTAATGGCATCCCAGTCTTAGTATTTAGGGTTCAAGATTGAGTTAGCCCACCCTTTGCAGCTATAACAGCTTCAACTTTTAGGGAAGGCTGTCCACAAGGTTTAGAAGTGTGTCTATGGGAATGATTGACCATTCTTCCAGAAAGTGCATTTGGGAGGTCAGTGAAATTGTCCAAAATGTCTTGGTATGCTATATTGGAACTAAGGGGCCAAGCCCAACCCCTGAAAAACAACCCCATGCCATAACCCCCCTCCACCAAATGACTTGGACCAATGCACAAAGAAAGGTCCATAAAGATTTGGATGAGCAAGTTTGGGGTGGAGCAACTTGTCTGGCCTGCACAGAGTCCTGACTAGGCATGGGTTTTATGTTCGGGTCCAACATGAGTTGGACTCGAACATTGGCTGTTCGCCTGTTCGCCAAATAGCGAACAATTTGGGGTGTTCACAGCAAATTCTAAAACCGCAGAACACCCTTTAAAAGTCTATCGGAGAAATCAAAAGTGGTAATTTTAAAGGTTAATATGCAAGTTATTGTCATAAAAAGTGTTTGGGGACCTGGGTCCCGCCCCAGGGGACATGTATCAATGCAAAAAAAAGTTTTAAAAACAGATGTGTTTTCGGGAACAGTGATTTTTAATAACGCTTAAAGTGAAACAATAAAAGTGTAATATTCCTTTAAATTTCGAACCTGGGGGGTGTCTATAGTATGCCTGTAAAGGGGTGCATGTTTCCCATGTTTAGAACAGTCTGACAGCAAAATGACATTTCTAAAGGAAAAAAAGTAATTTAAAACTACTCGCGGCTATAATGAATTGTCGGTCCGGCAATACACATAAAAGTTAATTGATAAAAACAACATGGGATTCCCCCACAGGGGAACCCCGAACCAAAATAAAAAAAAAAAATGCGTGGAGTTCCCCCTAAATTCCATACCAGGCCCTTCAGGTCTGGTATGGATATTAAGGGGAACCCCATGGCAAAATTGAAAAAAAATGGACCCTTCAGGTCTGGTATGGATTTTAAGGGTAATCCCGCGCCAACATTTTTTTAAAAAATGGCGTGGGGTCTCCCCAAAAATCCATACCAGACCCTTATCCGAGCACGCAACCTGGCAGGCCGCAGGAAAAGAGGTGGGATGAGAGAGCGTTCCCTCCTGAACCGTATCAAGCCACATGCCCTCAACATTGGGAGGGTGCTTTGGGGTAGCCCCCCAAAGCACCTTGTCTCCATGTTGATGGGGAGAAGGGCCTCATCCCCACAACCCTTGCCCGGTGGTTGTGGGGGTCTGCGGTCGGGGGGCTTATCAACAAGGGGACCCCCAGATCCCGCCCCCCTATTTGAAATGGTAACGGGTACATTGTACCCGTACCATTTCACAAAAAGTGTGAAAATGGTAAAAAAAACAGCACACACTGTGGGAGAAGTCCTTTATTAAAACATAAAAAAATTAAAACTGTCCCACGTAGTCCATTCACCTCCGCCGACGGACCGAAAAAGGTGGCAGCTCTTTTAAAACTGTGGGTGGGACCACACGGTGTCATCGCCAGGTGACTCCGCCCCCCTCTGATGCATGGGGACATCCCTATGGCTTCCCCCGTAGAGTCAGTGGGGGGCAGACCGGCTAGCATTATTAAAATCACTGCTCCCGAAAAAACAACCGTTTTTAAAACTTTTTTTTGCATTGATACATGTCCCCTGGGGCAGGACCCGGGTCACCAAACCCTTTTTAAGACAATAACTTGCATATAAGCCTTTAAAATTAGCACTTTGGATTTTTCATGTTCGTGTCCCATAGACTTTACCGGTGTTCTCGTGTTTGAACAAGTTTTTTGCCTGTTCGCATGTTCTGGTGCAAACAAAACGGGGGGGGGGGTGGTGTTTGGCCCATCCCTAGTCCTGACCTCAACCCGATAGAACACTTTTGGGATGAATTTGAGTGGACACTGTGAGCCAGGCCTTCTTGTCCACATCAGTGCCTGACCTCACAATGCGCTTCTGGAAGAATTGTCAAACATTCCCATAGACACACTCCTAGACCTTGTGGACAGCCTTCCCAGATAAGTTGGAGCTGTTATAACTACAAAGGGTGGGCCAACTCAATATTGAATCTTACAGACTAATGCCCCGTACACACGGTCGGATTTTCTGACGGAAAATGTGTGATAGGACCTTGTTGTCGGAAATTCCGACCGTGTGTAGGCTCCATCACACATTTTCCATCGGATTTTCCGACATACAAAGTTTGAGAGCAGGATATAAAATTTTCCGACAACAAAATCCGTTGTCGGAAATTCCGATCATGTGTACACAAATCCGACGGACAAAGTGCCACGCATGCTCAGAATAAATAAAGAGATGAAAGCTATTGGCCACTGCCCCGTTTATAGTCCCGACGTACGTGTTTTACGTCACCGCGTTTAGAACGATCGGGTTTTCCGACAACTTTGTGTGACCGTGTGTATGCAAGACAAGTTTGAGCCAACATCCATCGGAAAAAATCCTAGGATTTTGTTGTCGGAATGTCTGAACAAAGTCCGACCGTGTGTACGGGGCATAAGACTGGGATGCCATTAAAGTTCATGTGCGTGTAAAGGCAGGCATCTCAATACTTTTGGTAATATAGTGTATTTTGTCATGACTTTATTAGTGCTTTAACAAGCATATTCACCTTTGAAATTGTGTGTGATGATAGAGAGATAGTGCAGCACTTTTTTTATTCTTTTCCATTTGTTCATGCAACTTTGTTCTTTTACGGGCTAGTGCTCAAATTTATTTCTATACACAAATTCATGTATAAAGTTTCTCAGTAGATTTATCAGTGTCTTGGTAGCAGGTTTTTTTATGTTTACATAAGAAGACTGATAGGTCACTGTTGGAAGAGGGAGAGCAGCGAGATAAAGCTTTTGAATGTCAATAGTATGCCACAGTTATACATAAAAGCCAGGCTTTCATTTATACTAATGTATTTACAACCCCAATTACAAAAAAAGTTGGGACGCTGTGTAAAATCTACATAAAAGCAGAATGCAATGTTTTACAAATCTCATAAACCCATCATTTATTTACAATAAAAAAGAGAAAACACATCAAATGTTTAAACTCAGAAAATGTACCATTTTAAAAAGAAGATAAGGTAATTTTGAAATTTGATGGCAGAAACACGTCTCAAAAAAACTGGGACAGGGCAACATAAAGCAAAGTTTCTTATTAAGTTTAGTTTATACTAAGTTTAGTAAGTGGTACTAACAAGGAAAAGCTGGAAGGACATATTGCAACAAATTAGGTTATTTGGCAACAGGTCAGTAACTTGATTGGGTATAAAAAGAACATCTTAAAAAGTGAGAGTGTCTCAGAAGTAAGGATGGGCAGAGGTTCAGCAATTAGTAAAAAGCTGCGTCTAAAAATTGTCAAACAATTTCTGAATAATGTTCTTCAACATAAAATTACAAAGACTTTAAATACATCATCTACAGTACATAATATTATCAAACGATCCAGAAAATCTGGAGAAATCTCTGTGCGCAAGGGACAAGGCCGAAATGCAATACTGGATGCCCATGATCTTTAGGCCCCCAAACGGCACTGCATTAAAAGCAAGCATGATTCTGTGATAGACATCACTGCATGGGCTCAGGAATACTTACAAAAATCATTGTCTGTGAAAACAGTTCACCATGCCATCCAAAAATGCAAGTTAAAACTCTTTCACACAAAGAAGAAACCATTTCTGAACATAATCCAGAAATTCTGCTGTGAGGGATGCAGTGTCAGCCCCCAGCCACCTTCACCAACTTGTGACAAATGGCTGATTAAACTCACACTGTAATGTCACTGACCTTCTCAGCCTCACCTTGCACAAAGATTTTCCAGCTCAAGGACCACAATCACATGCCAAGAGTCTGAGAGTCATTTTTGCTAGGTTTGATAAACTTAGCAATTAACCCTTCTTACCCCAAATCAGTCACTGCCACCAGATACTTTTATTGTAAAATATCAAACATTTACAATATTCGCAATAAAATTATGACTTTAAATAAACGCCTGTAATACACACTGTCACCAAACACAGGTATATCCAGGAATTTAAAAATACAAATCTATTGCGCAGCGCTTAACTAAGTAAACATTCATATAGATCAAACAAAAGTTCATAAGAAATCAAAATGATGACCCTGGAGTGTATATTGGTAGATAGAGATAGCCGTCACCAACACCCGATCATACTGAATATTACCTTAAAATAAAGATGTATGCACAGTGGGTAACCCGATAATAATCCCAACGATCCTCAGCTGCAAGGGGATTCGTTCATCCAAAGCAGAGTATGCTGATCCCAGTATACAGATATGGATGTCAGTTCTAAAGTAAACTCCACCAATGACCACCAGGAAAGGCAATAGAGGGTCCTCACCGCAGCAATGATACTCTCAAATATGAAGAGAAGAATATTCATTGTGCAGACATCAAGTAAATTTAGACCCTGCATATTTTAACAGGACAATGCTAAACCGCATATTGCATGTATGGCATAGCTTTGTAGTAGAAGAGTCCAGGTGCTTAACTGGCCTGCCTGCAGTCCAGACCTTTCATCAACTGAAAATATTTGGTGCATCTTGAGACAAAAATAAGAAAAGGAAGACTCAGGACTAAGCAGTTAGAATCCTCTATCAGGCAAGAATGGGACAACTTTCCTCTACCAAAACTCCAGCCACTGGTCTCCTCAGTTCACAGACTTTTACAGAGCGTTGTTAAAAGAAGATAGGATGCTACATCATAGTAAACATGTCCTGGCCCCAACTTTTTTATTTCAAATATTTTTTATTTGAGTATAAGAAATACAGTAACAATTAAATTCAGTCAGGATATGTTTTGACTTATATTAACGTATGGTTACAGAAGTATTATTACTGCATAATATCTGTTTAACAAATATGTATTGTATATCATACAGGTATAGTAGGCTTTTGAAAATTCTACATGAGTAAACTACCTCTTGAACATGTTAGAGATTTATATATTACAAATGAACTGTAACAAGTGGGGAAAGGGATAAGGATAAACTAGGGGAAAGAAAGGGGAAGAAAGAAACTTACATCCAATTGCTTCAGCCTGCAATCCATAGTCTGTGCTTTTTGGAACCTATAAAGTATAATGATTTGGTTTATGCTTCTCTGTGAAATTCTCGCCATATATGCCATTGTTCATAGAATTTAGGAAGACATCCCTGTATGCCATTATTTGCTCTAGGGCATATGATTCTGAAACAAGATTTATTACTTCACCAACATTTGGGGTGAAATTGAACTTCCATTTTCGCATGAGTATCAAACGTGCAGCATTTAGTATATGCATGACCACACTTTTAAGGTCACACGGAAATTTTTCAATTTCAATACTTAGGATAGCCATCTTAATATTGGGTCGACTTATAAACCCTGTCTGGCCCCAATTTTTATGAGACACGTTGCTGCCATCAATTTCAAAATTACTTTTTTTCTTTTTTTTTTAGATGGTACATTTTCCCAGTTTAAGCATTTGATATGTTTTCTATTTTCTATTGTGATTGAAATATGGGTTTATGAAATTTTCAAATCATTGCATTGTGTTTTCATGTAGGTTTTACACGTCACAATTTTAGTGGAATTGGCATTGTAAAAAAATAGTCCCCCCGGCAGCTAAAAAAAGTTACAAAGCTGTCCCCTGCAGGCCCACCATCAGTTCAATGTCATTCAACCCACTTCCTGTGAATGCAGTGTAACATGGAATCACCCAAGGAGGGCAGTCACCATTCTGCCCTTGGACTCACATGGTAAGTCCATCATGTGAGTCCATTATTACTAATGAGAACAGTAATAAAGTCATTACATCGATGAAGCACCATTGTGCTTCAGTGATCAGTGGTAGGTTGGTGAGAAGAGAAAGAGCGTTCATTGAAAGGCTCGTCGACAGCTGAAAAAAAAGGGTAAGTATAATAAAAAACATATATAATCAACACAAATAATATTATTTCCTGGGGGAAATCCATTGATGACAGGGCAGGACTGGAGGGTGGGAGGGCGGTGTTGGGCATTAAATCTTCTATGGAAATGAAGACCACCTCATGACACAATCCACATGTTCATTGTAAAACAGCTCACATACAACCCAATAATTTTAAAGCTAATGACTGCACTGATTGCTTTTATAATTTTTTTTTAGCAGTTTATTTAAGCACACATGCTTTTACAACAAAATAAAATGATGGCAATAATTTTGTTTCTGCCAAACAGCTGATAATCCCGAAATATTTTTTTTTTTTAAAGAAATTGCCTACTTATATAAATAATACAGTACATCATGTAAAGTCATATAGCTAAATGCTTCTAAAATCTGTCTGTGTGTAATCTCTAAGCCTCAAATCTGACATATTACAGTTTTAGAGTAAATGTCAAGCAGACTTACTGCTTATTAACTAGGAAAAATAGTGGACATTCTATTTGAATCAAACATATATTTTTTTTATACCTGAGATTATGTGCGTCTGGGTGGTATTATCTTCAAGAGCTGCACTGGATCAGGATTAGTGACATGTCAGAGCTCCCAGACAAATTCCCTTTCTGCAGAGTGAGATGTTAGTTTGCATAAATTTTACTGCTGGAAAAAAGAAATAGCTGAACGTATCTGGCTTAGCATGGGTTAACTACGTCTTTTCAGAGCCTGCGTACCTCCTAGATGAGCCCTCACCCTCTGGTAATTAGGAAAACTTTTCTGGTATTTTTTTAAATACCTTTGAAATGTTAATGAAAACTTTTGCCATGTTAATGGTAAAATATATTTTCAAATTATATTCGGAGTACAGTTTAATTAGTCTATAACAAGTCCTAGTTTCTCTGGGACATAAACAGCTATTTCTAAAGGAGCGGGTCAAACATGTAATTTTCATTTTAGCGATTGAATATCACAGAAATTGTGACTTTAGTCATGTTTCTTTTCTACTTTTCTGGTTATGGATCAAGGCAAGGTTCATACCTCTGTCAGGGTTTTATTATTGTCTGTCTTCATTTTCTTCTTACGTCATGTCCTGATGACTGTCATAGCTGGGGCAGAAAGTGAGAGGGAATACCATCATTGACATGACAACAGGAAATAAAGGGACATCTCCACCAATGGGGACATGGACAGCATAAATCCCGACAAATGATCTAACCCTTTCCATACTATCCAAAGCAAAGAAAATGGTTTGATTAAAGTTCCATTTTAAAACAATAAAGACCCCCTTGAGTCTGGAAGGAAAGAAGTTTAAAGTGAGTGTAAACTCTCACCTTGTAAAACAACCCATTCAGTTTAACCTCTTATGGACCTCCCCACACAGATATGGCCCTCCTGCACAAAATCACGTACCTGTACATCATTTCCTGCACTGGGTCTGGATCACGAACCGCCAGCGACCCCCTCCCGCTGTGATTGGACACAGCGGGAGCCAATCAGCTGGTCTGGCGGACCCGATGTCAGCCAGGACCTGCCGATCGTTCTCAGGAGAGACAGAATGGCGTTCTGCCTATGTAAACAAGAGGGGAAGATGGAGATCTTGTGTTTCTGTTAAGCAGAAACACGGATCTCTGTCTTCCACCAGTCAAAGCATCCCCATACACAATTAGCAAGCACTCCCTAGGAGCACTTTCAACCCTTTGATCGCCCCTGATGTTAACCCCTTCCCTGCCAGTGTTGTTAGTACAGTGGCAGTGCATTTTTTTTTTAGCACTGATTACTGTATTAGTGTCACTGATCCCAAAAAGTGTCAAAAGTGTCAGTTAGGTGTCCGATTTGTCTGCCACAATGTCGCAGTCCAGCTAAAAAATCGCTGTTTACTAGTAAAAAAAAAATAATAAATAAAAATTCAATAAATATATCCCATGGTTTGTAGATGCTATAACTTTTGCGCAAACCAATTAATATACGCTTATTGGGATTTTTTTTACCAAAAATATGTAGCAGAATACATATTGGGCTAAACTGATGAAGAAATTAGATTTTGTTACATTTTTTTATTAGATATGTTTTATAGTATAAAGTAAAAAAATTTTTTTTTTTTTCAAAATTGTCAGTCTTTTTGTTTATAGCGCAAAAAATAAAAACCGCAGAGGCAATCAAATACCACCAAAAGAAATCTCTATTTGTGGGGAATAAAGAAGATTAATTTTATTTGGGTACAGCTTCGCACGACCACGCAATTGTCAGTTAAAGTAACTCAGTGCCATATTACAAAAAAATGGCCTGGTCATGAAGGGGGGTAAACCTTCTAGGGCTGACATGGTTAAAATAGAAATGATAAGCAAAACATTTTTGTGTAGATATAAAAAAAAATAAAATAAAATAAAATAAAAAGTATAAATACCCTTTTTCCCCCCTTTTTTATAAGTGATCACATTCCCTCTGTTCTCAGCTGCATAAGAGCTGGGGGGAGGAAAAGCAGCAGCACAATGAGCTTCCCAGGGAATGGCTGTGCAATGGGGGAGTGTCAGGACAAGTCTGATCATTGGAGCAAAACACAATGAGTTCCCAGCACAGCTAGAAAACTGACCACTGTGTGTTCTCCTACCTAGCATGGTCAGTTTTTTATAGGAAAGCAGAGGGACTAGCAGGAACACCAGGGATTTTGCACAAAGGAAGCAATACAAAGAGAACAAGATACTTTTTTATACAAGTACATGCTACATATCAGGAATATGAAGTGTTGGGATAACAAACGCTTTAAGCTCCATATGAAAAAAGGGATCTTTATTGTAAGAGATGTGTAGAATAGCCACAGAAGTTGGTCCCAGCAGAATCAGTTAAATGCTTCAAAGTGTTAAATGTTTATCTATGGTCGGCTTATGGTTTATATCAGACAAAGGGATCTGCAAAGCAACCTGCTCTGCAGTGCTGTCCCTTTAGATTAATTATAATGTTTTTGGAACCCTTTGTCATGCATCAAATATGTATCTGTAAAACTAGATTGTATAAAGTGACTAATAAAACAACTAGTAAAAAATACAATAACACAAAGCAGTATAATTCAAAGTTTGTGTCCAGAAAAATCTGATTATTTAGCCCAAACCATGCACCCTTCTAAAGAACCATTTTTTTCTTACCCCCATCCTGTAAGGGGAAGATCCTTAATACTTGGCTCTACCCAGGGCAAGTAGGAGGAATCTGCAGGGCTATGTTTCAAAGTCATGCCCTACAGAACTAGTGAGGGCTCTAAGGAGGATATCAGTTATCCAGCACACAGTTAGACAGCTGGGGTAACCAGTTTCCTCAACAGGAAATTATGCTAGAACATTTATCAGGTAGCGAAGAAGCAGCACAACAATAAACCTGGGACAACTGCTTATTTTTCTTGTTATATTTGCCTGGGCAACATTTTTTCTAGCATTATATTAGGCCCAGGTAGGAAAATGTATAAAGGAAGTGTCTGCCCAAAAAGCAACCTTCAGATGAACTATCCGCCTCTTTATCTGGTTCTAGCAGCATTAAAGCGCATGTTAACCCAAAATAATAAAAAAATTGGTCCTGCTCTTTTAAAGCATGTTATATGACACAGTGCTTGTCCTGTGTCATTTGGACCCCTGTGACACCTAAAAAACCTGGCTGATCCTGCCAGTTTCTCCCCACCCTTATGAAAACTGACCACGGTAATCACGGCTGCTGAGCCCTGACACCGTGGTCAGTTTGCATGCCTCTGTCACCTGCAGCCCTGCTGTCCTCCTTCTCCCTCCCCTCCCTGCCTCTCGGCTCCTGTGTCAAGGTCCGCCCCCGCCCCCCTGCTGCTGTAATAACATGATTTATTGTATATAATCTACTCTGTCTTACCATGATATGTCCCCCTGTGTGTGTGCTGTATAAAAATAAAAGCTGTATATACGTTATCTGTGAGCGCTGAACAGTGGTCACGTGACGTGTTGCATCTCTCTGGTTCTCGCCTCCTCTCCTCCTCCCCTCCTCCTCCTGCCCTCCAGACTGACATCAGCGGGGGAATCTCGGCCCCTCCCACTGCATCTGTGAGACGGGCAGAGAAGAGATGCATCGCATCATGTGACCACTGATCAGCGCTCACAGATAAGGTTTATACAGCTTTTTTGGTTTTTATACAACACACACACAGGGGGATATATCATTATAAGGCAGAGCGGATTATTTAAAGTACATGATGTGGGTTAACAAACCCTTTAAAGTGGTTGCAGATGCTCAACGTTTTTACCTTCATGCATTCTATGGAGCTCAGGAGCGAGCCTGCTTGGGTGCTCCCATAGCAAGCTGCTTTCTATGGGGGTACTCGGCCGGAGGGAGGGGCCAGGAGCGCCACGAGGGGACCTGAGAAGAGGTTGCAGGTTTTGTTTGTTATTTTTTTTTTTTAATATAACTTTAAATTGGGATAAGTGACTATTAGGCAGCACAGACAACTTCTCTGGCAGACCTTCCCCCTCAGTAAGCAATCTACAATATATCTGTATTATTTCACTAAAATTAGGTTCAGACACATTATTTCCCACCATTCATTGCAGCCACAGATTCATTTAGGACTATTCGCTTTTTTTTGTAACTAATTACAATACATAATACATCACTGTGCTACTTTTGCTCTTTTGTTATGCTTGTTTTTTCTTTCTTTTTTTTTCTTTTTTATATATTGCATACATTTTATATCATGTAATAAAAATAATGTTTGTTCTACTCTAGAAATGTGAACGTAGCATCACCTGTACTGTCAAGCTCAACCGGGCCATTTGCAATGTTAGTGCAAGCTACTGATGGTAATCTGGGTCTTCAGCTAAGGTAAGGACCTTAACATGTAATAAAATAAAGTCTCACAATTGCTTATATCAGTAATATAAGAGCTGGGAATATTACAAAATTCATAACAGTGATTTATTGCATAGATGTGTTTATTCAGTGGTGTGCTCTATTATTATGGGCAAATGCACTGCTATCTTTGTATGAGTAGGAATAAGCTATGTGAAGATGTCATTTACTTATTACAAAGATGGTCGATACAGATTTTGCCATCGTTTTTCAACAACATGAAAAAATGTCAGTTTTTGATAACCAGCATGAAAAATATTGGAATAAAATGTGTGCACTTTTCCTAAAAAATAGAGAAACCCATAAAACGATTCTTTTATTCTATCTTGTAACTATTTCTATATTTTCTATAGAGTACATGTCTTCTATTCATCTTTTATATTTCAGCCATTTATCCCTATGTTCTTTCTTTTTTCTTATTCATGACCTATTTTGGGGATATAAGAAGAATCATAATCTAGCAGCCTTTTGAAGCTGATTTTTCCTCCCTTCTAAGTATCTGCTTTAGTAAATTGGCATCCCACGGAATGTATTTAGGAACAATGCTGACTGTCTGTTCTAGTTAATCACGAATAAAGGAATAATACACATCATTCTGAATATTCAGAATTTGCATACTTTATTGCTTGCATATTTTATCTGGAATTGCATTTGACTTACAAATCAAGTAAAAGATATAAATAAATGTATTGCACTTGTAAATTAAATGTTCAGATTGTGTTTTCCTCCATGAGTTTTTTTTTTTTTTATAAGAAAAATTCAAGCGTGCAGTGGACTAAGATATATATATAACGGAAAATTTATATCAAATACTTACCGTAATTTTCCTTTCCTGATAGGCTCCATGGCAGCATACGTGTGGGTAGGCTCCGCCTCCATAACTACCCAATAGGACCCCCTCTCCCATAAATCTTTGCTCTAGGCTGCTATCCATGTTCCGTAACTAGCCTACTCCAGACATTTTGGGAGGGACTCCTGCTGCCATGGAGCCTATCAGGAAAGGAAAATTACGGTAAGTATTTGATATAAATTTTCCGTTTTCCTGACAGGCTCCATGGCAGCATACGTGTGGGAAATAACTCGCCCAAAAATACACACGGGCGGGCAAAAATGTTTGAGCAAAGAAACCAAATTTATTTTACATTGTCAGCCGACAATACTTGTAAACCAAAATTAATAGATGACAGAGCCGCAGGCTCAACACAATAATGAGAAACAAATGTGTTTATAGAAGACCAGGAAGCCGCTCTACAAATGATTTCAGGCGCGACATGCCTTGAAGCTGCCCACGAGGTCGAGATACTTCTGGTCGAATGAGCCGTCACTGCCTCTGGAGGAGCCAAGCCCTTTGCCTTGTATGCCCTCTGAATGGTCTGCACAATCCAAGAAGAGATTGATCTGACCGAAGCTCGCTTTCCTTTGTTTTTGCCATGAAGAAGAACGAAGAGGAATTCCGTTTGTCTGAATGGACTTGTGACCTCCAGATATTGCTTTAGAGTGTAGCCTACGTCAAGTGGATGAACATCCTGATCGTCCGATGATCTGAAAGTAGGAAGTACAATCTCTTGATTTTCATGAAAGACTGAGGTCACTTTAGGGTTTGACCCAAGCATGGGAATCAACACTACCCTATCTGGAAAAAAGGTTAGGAAAGGTTCTTCTGAGCCTAAATTTCTAATCTCTGATACTCTTTTAGCCGACGTCACGGCTACTAAGAAGGTGGTCTTGAGCGTGAGATCTCTCATGGAAAGAGGTTTGTCAGGATCTGATCCGAGATTGGAGAGAAAATCCAAGACAATAGGAAGGTCCCATTTGGGGAACCTAGGTCTTCTCTGAGGTTTAAGCCTGATAGCTCCTTTAAAAAATTGACGGACTAATGTATGATTAGCCCACGATACTCCTGTGAAGGCCGAGATGGCTGAAACTTGCACTCTTAGTGAGCTGACTGCTAAAGATAGGTCCAGCCCTGATTGGAGAAAACTTAGAATGTCTTCTACTGCTGGAGACTTACACGGATTTGACCGGGAAGACATGTGATCAGAGAATTTAGACCATATCCGTTCATATACTCTGTTCGTACTTCCCCTCCGGGCACTAAGAAGAGTTGGAATAGCTTCTTCCGGACAGCCTAGGGATTCAAGCCTTTCCCTCTCAAGAACCACACCCTGAGGTGTAGGCAAGATGGGCATGGGTGTAACCTCGAGCCTTGCGACAGTAGATCCGGCCTGAGAGGAAGGGGAACTGGGTCTTGATAACTCAGGAGTGATAACAGAGGAAACCAAGGCCTGTTGGGCCAGAAAGGAATCACTGCAATGATCTCCACCTTCTCTTTTCTGAGCCTCCGGAGGAATTGCAGAATCACCGGTACCGGAGGGAAGGCATAAGCCTTCTGAAACTTCCAACGCTCTGAGAGAGCATCTATCCCGTAAGCCTGAGGGTCTCTGAACCTCGAATAATATCTGGGCATCTTGTGATTGCATGGAGAAGCAAATAGATCGACCTCTGGAAGTACTCCCAGGGTCAGAAGCCACTCGAACACCTCTCTGTGGAGAGACCACTCGTTGTTGTCCATTTGTACTCTCGAGAGGAAGTCTGCCTGTACATTCTGGACCCCCGGAATGTAAACTGCCGAGATGTTGGACAAATATTTCTGAGCCCAGCTCATTATTGGCTCTACTTCCTGTAGCAGCGACCAGC
This sequence comes from Aquarana catesbeiana, assembly GCF_042186555.1. NCBI lineage: Eukaryota > Metazoa > Chordata > Amphibia > Anura > Ranidae > Aquarana > Aquarana catesbeiana. Next base: position 734,291,574 of record NC_133325.1, on the reverse strand, counting down.
TGCGGGTTCCACCTTGCTTCTTTATGTAAGCCACCGCGGTTGTATTGTCCAACCTTAGCATCACAGATGAACCTTCTATTAGGTGACGAAATGACAGGAGTGCCTGAAAGGCGGCCTTCAGCTCCAGGATGTTGGAGACAATCCCCCGAGCGGAAAAACCCCATCGGCCTTGCGCCACTTCTGAAAGGCAGTGAGCGCCCCAACCTCGACTGCTGGCATCCGAGGTTAACGTGACCCATGAGATGGGCATGATTAAATGGTGATTGCGCAGATTCTTCCCTTGAAGCCACCAAAGAAGAGACGTCCTCATGGATGACGTAAGGTGTATGCGCTGGACTTGGCTGGAAGAATCCCATTGCTGAAGGAACCCTTTTTGGAAGGGTCGTGTATGCCATTGGGCCCACTTCACCATAGGAATGGTAGCTGTCATTGTGCCAATTACTTTCAGGCATTGGAGAGCTGAGAGGTGAGACGACGCTAGGGCTGCGTGTATTCTGTCCCGAATCACTCCAATCTTCTCCTCTGGAAGGGAGATGGTGCCTTCCAATGTGTTGAAGTGAGCCCCTAGAAACACCAGAGATTGTGTTGGCTCTAAATGGCTCTTCTCTAGATTCAGAAGCCACCCGAATTCCTGCAAGGTGGAGATGACTAAGCTCCTGTGCTCTAACAGTTGATCTTCGTTCTGAGCTAGGAGAAGTAGGTCGTCTAAATAGTGGTGGAGACGAACCCCTTTGATACGGAGTAGAGCCACAACTGACAACAGGACCTTTGAGAAGACCCGAGGTGACGTTGTTAGGCCGAAGGGTAGACATGTAAACTGCAGATGTTGATTGCCTACCGCAAAGCGGAGGTACTGCTGAAATTCTGTTGCAACTGGCACATGAAAGTATGCATCTTTCAGATCGATTGAAATCATCCAATCTCCCAGATGTATTGAGTGTTGGATCGTAATTAAAGATTCCATTTTGAATTTTTCTTTTCGGATAAAAGAATTGAGATGTGTCAAATCTATTACTGGCCTCCATGTACCGTTTTTCTTCTGTATCATGAACAGAGGAGAATACATGCCTTTGCCTTGTTCGTCTTCTGGAACAGGGACGGCTGCGCCTTGATCCAATAAACAGCTCACGTAGGTTAATAGGACCTGCTTTTTCTCTTCTGAACCTGGAAGAGCTGTGGGAACAAATCTGAGTCTTGGGGTATTGCTGAAAACCCACTTGTGACCGGAGGAGACCGTCTTGACGGTCCAGTAATCTCGAATTGAGGCCGCCCAGACATGCCCGAAGTGGCGAAGACGAGCCCCCACCTGGCATGCCTGAGCGGGCCCAATCTCAAAAGGACTTTGTGGCGTCCTGGTTACCAGAGGAACCCCCTTTTACGGGTTTCTTGAAAGAAGACTGCCTGGCTTTCCAGGATCTAGAGAACTCCCGACCAGGTCTGTAGCTGCGCGCATCCCTAGCGCGATCAGAGTTTTGTCTTCTAGGAAAATTGCGTTTCTGATTTTGTAGGCGTCTGTCTTGAGGGAGGAAACCAGACTTCCCACCTGTGGCCCGGGTTATGGCACTATCGAGTTTATTGCCGAACAGTGAAGAACCTTCAAACGGAATTCGGCACCAAGCTTGCTTGGAAGCTGGGTCTGCCAACCACGGACGGAGCCATAGGGCACGACGAGCTGAAACAGCTGCCAACATAACCCGGGACATCAGGCGGATGACATCAATAGATGCCTCCCCAAGAAAAGCTGATGCCAGCCTGATCTCTTGGATAGGAGAATCTTTAGCTGTTTCAGTAGAGATACCTCTTAAGAACTCATCCACATTATCAGACCAAGATTCCAAAGCTTTGGAAACTGCAGCTATTGCAAGTACTGGCTTACATGCCATTCCTGACGTCAGGTAGATCTTCTTTAAATCTGCATCAATTCGCCTTTCCAAAGGATCTTTAAAAGATACAGTGTCTTCCAAGGGAAGCGTTACATATCTTGCTAGTCTCATTAAAGCCGCATCCACTAATGGGGCTGATTCAAGGTGCTTTACTTCCTCTTCCTTGAAAGGATATAGTTTCGAGACCTTTGACTGCATGGAACTTTTCTTGTCCATTTTGCTCCATTCTTCAGAAATGACCTCACCTAGCTCAGAGAGAAAAGGAAAATATTGTCGCTCCTTATTGAGCTGCTTAAAAAACTTCCTCTGTTTTGGGGGGGAAGTAACTGGATCTTCCCACTTCAGGGCCTCCTTTACTGCCTTTACCAAAGAAGGAACTAAAGCGTACTCAAACCCCACGCCAGGATCTTCCAGATCCGATTCGCTGTCTGAAACAGGAGCAGAAGGGTGACTTGGTTGGGAGGAATCCCATGTCTCATGCACAGAACCTTCGCCCACTGGAGGGCATAATGGGTCTGATGGGGAATCACGGGGGTGCTGGGCTTCTCTCTCCTGTAGAGATTCTTTCACAACCCGCCTAACCATA
>NC_133325.1:734139105-734284105 GCF_042186555.1 Aquarana catesbeiana | reverse complement strand
CTGCAGACTATAAAATTTTTGTCGGATGTGAACTCAACGTCCGATTTTGGTTCATTAGTACAGTTTTCGTACGAAAAAAATCGCAAGAGCAAGACTGCGCATGCTTAGACACGAAAGAATACGTACAAAACAACAAAACTATTCAACACATTATGTCACTTCTGAGGTTGTATTCTGTTGTACAAAAATTTTTGAATGAGTAACCACTTCACTTTTGACAAAGGACTAGCATGCCACAAAAAACAGACGTTCGGTCATCCGAAAATCTAAGCGTGTGTACAAGGCTTAACTCCCCAGATCCCTATTGTCCACTTATTGCTAAATTTGGTCAAAATGCACCGGAAACATATCTGGTGGAGACTGAGCTGAAGAAGGGACTTCTCTTGCACCTCTTATCCAGCATCCCTGGAGGTGGAGACAGGACATTATTGATATTCCTGATTTTGATACTGATATTCATGATTTTGTGCTTGATGGGTTTATATTTGTATGGTTATTAATGTGTATTGATTGGCATATATGTATTGATTTGTATAATAATTTATTGAGACCATACAGGGTGTTGGGTAGCTCACAAATCATTAGGAACACACAAATGTTAGTACAAACAATCACAATTTTATTTATTTTTTCATTTTGCTGAAACACTTGTAGCATTGGAAGAAAATATATTCTATTATCCAAGGGAATAATAACAGCAAAGCCACAGCAACTCTCTATATATTTTTCTATACATAGATAAGGAGGACAGTGTTTGATTCATTCTATGAACCATTAAATATTTATTCAAACAGTGTCTACAAACAAGCACGAAACGTGCCTTGGACCTCAGAAGCTCTATTGCCCTGTTTAGTAGAGATTTCTAAATGTATGCAAAAAAAAAACTCTGATTTTATCTGAGTTGTTGATTTTTTTTTTTTTCTTGTGCTGACTAAGCAGCCATGTAGATTTCATCCCAAACTACACATGTTCACAGGTGGCCAGTCAACCCATCCACTGAACCTCCAGCTGATGCATTTTGAAGTAATTTATTTAGTGGCAATATCACTACCACCACTAAATCACAACAACTTCCAGCTCATTTGCTGCTAGGACAATGGTGGTCACTTGAATCCTAACAACTAATGCACTGTGCAGGCCAGCTTCCTGGATCCTTGCAACCAATAATATCATTGGTTGCCAGGTTGTAAGTGGCTAATTTGTACTTCATCTATGACAAAGATAGTGACCAATATCCTAGTAACTAACAATGCTGTGAAAGAAAGAAAGAAATGTATAAACTTAGACCCCACAAAATAAGTATACTAGACTCTTATCCTATACTGGGGTCTGATATATGGATTTTAAAAGGGGACTCAAGAAAAAATGTTTGTGGGGTTCCCTCTAAAAATCCATACCAGGCCCTTATCCTTGATGAGCAGTAAGCTTGTGCCCCCCCCCCGAATCAGGCCACAGGTACATACTGTAGGTATATTCCGCCCTATTTTTTGGAATTTGGACTTTTAGCAGCCAAGGTAAGGTTAAAGTTTGGTATCTTTGCCCCATTGGGGAGATTTACCTTCACTTCCTGCGCCATAGCCAAAGAGAACATTTGAGGAAATCCCTGCAAATTAAGTGAATCTCTATAATTAAGTGAATTTCCTCTCCATTACTGTGCCAGGGGACAACCCAAATATTTGTGATTTTCCCTTACTTTCACTTTCAATGATAAACAGGACAAACAGAGAAGGTAAATCTCCCTAACAGGGGCAGAGGTAGCAATAAAAACCTACAAGGTATTCTAATCTGTCCCCACTCTGTACAATATAAAAAAAAAATTAAAAAAAAAAATTTCTACTCTTTCAATCCTTTTATATACTTAAAGCTACAATGTTTTTTTTTTCTTTTGTTTACTCTGTGGTCATTATGCAGCAAGTAAGCTGATAACTTTTGTTTTCAGAACTTTACTGATTTGCCATAAAAAGTACTGTTCATGTCTATTTTCATGCAACTAGTTTCATGAAGACAAGCCTGCTAAAGTCACAATAAAGACAATGCTTTGTGACAAACATTTTGGTGTCTTGTGGCCCAGCTAGTCCCCTGAATATTGTAATTTGCAGTTTTAGTTGTGAACAATTAAAGTCCAAGACAGGGCTGAAGCTGGAGGGATCTCAGTCAAACTCGATATGACTAGATGCATTTGAGTCAAAGTTGAGACAAAGAGTAGAAGAGTCATGTTGTAGGTTAAGGTGAGCCATGGATCAGAATGAGGGAATATTAGCATGTTTCAAAACCTCCCCCCTACAAAAGCATTTTGGAGTATGTCTACCAAATGCAATAAGGGATTAAAAAGGTGATGTCTTTGGTTAAGGAACACCTGCAAAATGCGCAGGAGGCACAACACTGGGTCTGCAATGTTTCAGTGAAAATAAGACCCTTCCAGGTAGGAGATTGAGTGGCAGTAATGATAAGCACTATAAAGAGTAAGTTCTCAGCCAGAAGGCAAGGCCCTATTGAGGTCATTGAAAAAGTTGAAGAGGTGATTTATAAAAATTTACCAACTGAGTGAAAAAAATAAAAAATCAGCTATACCATGTGAATCTTCCTGAAGCCCTGGAGAGGCAGGGAACCAGTGGCTGCTGTGGCAGATGAGAGGTTTGAGCCTTGGATTTGCATTGACAGTGTCTAGGTGGGAATTTCACAAAAGGATTTTGGGAAATACCCCTCACCAAGGCCACCAGGGATAAAACTGCATTCTCCAATGCAGACAGACATTTTTCAAAATACATTAGCCTCCATGCAGCTCCTGCCACATTCCATTGGGCGCTGGATAAGTGGTGCACCCCAATTTGAGTTAGGCATCTGTGTACTTAGATGGCAATGTCACATTTAGTGAAGATTGGGGGTCTATAATGTAGTCTGAAATCAGAAGAGGTGGAGGGGGTTGTAAGTGTGTGTAGGCTATCCTGGGTATAGTCTGTAAATAGATGGGTGAGATGGCTGCTTCTTCTCATTGCATTTGAACCTTGCTCTATGGACATTATAAAGTAAGCCAGTAACAAGCACTTTTGGTGTCTTGTATCCCAGGTAATCTCCAAATATCACAATTTAAAGGTTTAGGGTTAAAACCATTTAATTATAGTCTAAGACAGGGCTGAGGCTTGAGGAATTCACACAAAATAAATGTAATGGAAACAAAGGGGTTTAGAGTACATACTATCATTAAATAAGCTGTTCACTTTGCACGTATAGCCCAGTGTGCTGCCGGCTGCATGTGCCTCTGTGCTCTCACATCCCTCTCCCCAATCATCCCTGTGTTGCAGCAGCTGCCTCTCACTCTGAGCTTCCCTGCTGTGTGAGCATTGGAATGGCTCTGTGTGGTTCCCCACTCACTCCCCCTTCTCCCCCAACTGCAGCAAACCTGAACAAATCAGATGCAGAGAAAGGACTTACTATGCAAACACTGCCGAACATGGAGAATGTAGTCTTAAAGGGGCATTGTATAATACAAGTGAATGGAGGCTAATGGCTACAGGACTTTAACACTCAAGATCCCCTGCATTAAGAGGAGTAGAGATTAAGTGAATCCCTGGTCATATTGCGAGAGATCAAGGCAGTACAGAATCGGGATCAAGAATGAGGACCTGCTGTGTAGGGTGTCTATATACATTCACACCATACTCAAGCCAGACTGCTAAGAGACTAAGCCACTGTGAACCTCTTGCATGGAAAAGTTGGAGACCTAGACTGAGCTGCCAGGACCTGACCTCAGAGGGCTGCAGAATGCCAAGTGATATGGACCAGATTTCTGTGTACCAGGAGGGGTGATCTGACCATCTGTGTTTATCCCAACATTGGCACAGTTAAGGCAATGGAAACTGTTCCTTGTTCAGCAGCACACTAGCCATCTACTGCACACTCTCACTTACAGAAGGCCTACAGGAAAGGCTGACCATCTCTGACAATTAAGCACCAGTACTTTTTTAGCCATCCCAGGGGTACCCCTTTATCAGAAATGCATACGCCCACCTGCTATTGGGGCTGTCTGCATGGTATGCACATGAGGACCTTTATTTTATTAGTTAACTTGATGCCAATAATTTAACCCTGTTTGTATCAGTTATAATTTGGTTTAACACTGCTACAGTTAAAGTTATTGCCAGCTTATAGGTCAGTGCTTATTTATCTAGTACAGCATCTATAAACCTAAATCTTTAAACCTACTTTCTATGTATTGTCATAGAATTGAAGCATACTAATGCATAGGTTGCACAGGTGTGAGCAGCTCCAACCTACAACTAGGTGTGTCAGTGAGGACTGAGCGGCTTTAGGAGTCATGGCAGAACAGAGAACCCATCAATACTAGCAGCTTCTGCATGCGTAAGCACTACATATTTGAAGTTGCTCTTTGCAGGAGAATTTTCTTTCTTCATACAGGCCGTTCAAAGTGAATGGCCTGTATGAAAAAAGAAAGAAAGAAAGTTACATTGTTAGTCGGGTTAAAAAAAAAGACACAAATCCATCTAGTTCAACCTAGAAAAAACAAATAAATAAATAAAAAATGCAATCTTATATACACGATCCCATACCCACAGTTGATCCAGTTTGCAAGGCAAAAAGAAAAAAACGGCAAACCATGATCCAATTTGCTCCAGTAGGGGAAAAAGTTCCTTCCTGATCCCCCAAGAGGCAATTGGATATACCCTGGATCAACTTTACCAATGTTAGTATCCAGCTATATTATGTACATTTAGGAAAGAAGCCAGGCCTTTTTAAAGCAATCTACTGAGCTGGGCAGAACCAGCTCTAGAGGGAGTCCACATTTTCACAGTTCTTACTGTGAAGACGCCTTTCCGTATTTAGATAATAAATCTCTTTTTCTCTAGGTGTAAATATTGCCCGCTTGTTCTATGTGATGACCTTAATGTGAATAACTCAACACCAAGTTCACTATTTAGACCACTTGTATTTATACATGTTGATCATAACTCCCCTTAATCTCCTCTTCTCAAAAGAGAATAAATTCAGTTCCTCTAATCTTTCCTCATAGATGAGTTTCTCCATGCCTCTTATCAGTTTGGTTGCCCTTCTCTGCACTTTCGCCATTTCCCCGTTATCCTTTTTGCAAACTGGTGCCCAAAACTGAACTGCATATTCCAGATGAGTTCTTACTAATGGTTTGTACAGGGGCAAAATTGTATCTCTCTCCCTGGCGTCTATACTTCTCTTAATACAAGAAAAGATTTTGCTCACTTTGGAAACTGCAGCTTGGCATCGCATGCCATTATTAAGCTTATGATCTACCATAACATCCAGATCCTTCTCCACCACTGATTCCCCGAGTTGTACTCCTTCTAGTATGTATAATACATGCATATTCTTAGCCTCCAAGTCCATAACTTTACATTTACCAACATTGAACCTCACTTGCAACATAGTTGCCCAATTAACCACGTCAGCCCCAGAAGGATTTACCCCCTTCCTGCCAAGCTCTTTTTTGCGATACGGCACTACGCTGCTTTAACTGACAATTGCAAGGTCGTGCAACGTTGTACCCAAACAAAATTGACGTCCTTTTTTTCCCATAAATAGAGCTTTCTTTTGGTGTGATTTGATCACCTCTACGGTTTTTATTTTTTGTGCTATAAACAAAAAAAAAGGTGACAATTTTGAAAAAAAAGCAATATTTTTTACTTTTTGCTATAATAAATATTCCCCAAAAAATATAAAAAACACATTTCTTCCTCAGTTTAGGCCAATATGTATTCTTCTACATATTTTTGGTAAAAAAATCGCAATAAGCGTATTTTGATTGGTTTGCGCAAAAGTTATTGAGTCTACAAAATAGGGGATAGATTTATGGCATTTTTATTTTTATTTTTTTATTAGTATTGGCGGTGATCTGCGATTTTTATCATGACTGCGACATTGTGGCGGACAGATTGGACACTTTTGACACTATTTTATGTCCATTGACATTTATACAGCGATCAGTGCTATAAAAATGATTACTGTTTAAATTTCACTGGCAGGGAAGGGGTTAAACACTAGGGGTGATCAAGGGGATAAGTGTGTTTCCTCAGTGTGTTCTAACTGTAGGGGGGGTGGGCTCACTAGAACATGACAGAGATCACTGCTCCCGATCACTGGGAGCAGTACATCCCTGTCATGTTGCTAGGTGGAACAGGCAAATGCCTTGTTTACATCTCCCCATTCTGCCTCTCCATGCCACGATCTCTGGCCACCGGCAGACATCGAGTCCGCGGGACCCGCGCGTGCCTGCTAGCCGCCGATGAAGGAGTTACGTATGGGTACGTTGTGTTGCGCACCCGTGCCATTCTGCCAACGTATATCGGCGTGAGCCAGTCGGCAAGTGGTTAAACAGTGCATTGAGGTTGGCTTGTAAGTTGAAGACATCCTGTAAGGACGTTATTCCACTATATAGCTTGGTATCATCTGCAAAGACTGAAATGGTACTTTTAATCCCAGACCCTATATCCTTTATAAATATATTAAAAAGTAGGGGACCCAACATTGCACATTGGGGTACACCACTAACAACCCTAGACCATTCAGAGTATGAAACATATACTCTCTGAATATGGTCTTTTAGCCAGTTTTTTGTATATTTACAAACTGATTTTTCCAGGCCTGTAGACTTAACCTTACAAATTAGCCGTGTGTAGGGAACTGTGTCAAACGCTTTTGCAAAATCCACGTATACTATGTCCACAGCCACTCCTTTGTCCATGGTTTTACTTACCTCCTCATAAAAAGAAATCAGATTTGTCTGACAACCTCTGTCTTTCATGAAACCATGCTGTCCGTTGCTTAAAATATTATTTTCCAGCAAGAACTCATCTACAGTGCCTTGCAAAAGTATTCACCCCCCTTGGCATTTTTCGTGTTTTGTTGCCTCACAACCTGGAATTAACATAGATTGTTTGAGGATTTGCATCATTTAATTTACAAAACATGCCCACAACTTTGAAGATTTTTTTTTTTATTATTATTATTGTGAAGCAAACAACAAATAAGACAAAAAAACAGAAAAAGTCAATGTGCATAACTATTTACCCCCCTAAAGTCAATACTTTGTAGAGCCATCTTTTGCTACTATCACAGCTCCAAGTCGCTTTGGATAAGTCTTTATAAGCTTTCCACATCTTACCACTGGGATTTTTGCTCCTTGCAAAACTGCTCCAGCTTCTTCAAGTTGGATGGTTTGCGCTTGTGAACAGCAATCTTTATGTCTGACCACAGATTTTCTATTGGATTGAGGTCTGGGCTTTGACTAGGCCATTTCAACACATTTACACGTTTCCCTTAAACCACTCAAGTGTTGCTTTAGCAGTGCGTTTGGGGTCATTGTCCTGCTGGAAGGTGAACCTCCGTCCTAGCCTCAAATCACACACAGAGTGGTACAGGTTTTGCTCAAGAATATCCCTGTATTTAGCACCATCCATCTTTCCCTCAACTCTGACCAGTTTCCCAGTCCCGACTGCTGAAAAACATCCCCACAGCACGATGCTGCCACCACCATGTTTTACTGCAGGGATGGTGTTCTTTGGGTGATGTGATGTGTTGGGTTTTGCTCCAGACATAGCGTTTTCTTTGATGGCCAAAAGTTCAATTTTAGTTTCATCAGACAAGAGCACCTTCCTCCATACATTTTGGGAGTCTCCCACATGCCTTTTTTCGCAAACTCAAAATGTGCCATTTTGTTTTTTGCTGAAAGTAATGGCTTTCTTCTGGCCACTCTGCCATAAAGCCCAACTCTATGCAGTGTATGGCTTATTGTCGTCCTATGTACAGATACTCCAGTCTCTGCTGTGGAACTCTGCAGCTCCTCCAGGGTTACCTTAGGTCTCTGTGCTGCGTCTCTGATTAATGCCCTCCTTGCCCAGTCCATGAGTTTTGGTGTGCGGCTGTCTCTTGGCAGGTTTGCTGTTGTGCCATGTTCTTTCCATTTGGTTATGATAGATTTGATGGTGCTCCTAGGGATCATCAAAGATTTGGATATTTTTTCTAACCTAACCCTGACTTGTACTTCTCAACAACATTGTCCCTTACTTGTTTGGAGAGTTCCTTGGTCTTCATGGCAGTGTTTGGTTATTGGTGCCACTTGCTTAGGTGTTGCAGCCTCTGGGGCAGGTCCAAAAAGGTGTGTATATGTAATGACAGATCATGTGACAATTAGATTGCACACAGGTGGACATCATTTCACTAATTATGCGACTTCTGAAGGTAATTGGTTGCACCAGAGCTTTTTATGGGCTTTAAAACAAAGGGGGTGAATACATACGCACATGCCAATTATCAGTTTTTCATTTCTGAAAAATAGTTTTATGTATATTTTTTTTCTAATTTTACTTCACCAACTTAGACTATTGTGTTCTGATCCATCACATATAATTCAGATTAAAAAAACATTGAACTAAAGGCGGTAATGTAACAAAATAGGTAAAAAACCAAGGGGGGTGAATACTTTTGCAAGGCACCGTATGTGGTCTTTTATTAAACTCTCCAGTATCTTCCCAACTATAGAAGTTAAACTAACAGGTCTATAGTTACTTGGTAAAAAGTTTGACCCCCTTTTAAATATATGCACCACATTGGCCTCATGCCAATCCAGTGGAACTATTCCAGTCATTAAAGGTTCCCTACAAATTAGAAAATTAGAAACAATGGTTTTGAAATGAAAGAGCTCAATTCTTTTAGTGATCCGTGGGTGGATGCTATCTGGTCTAGGTGCTTTATGCACCTTTATGCTGCCTAAATATTTCTGGACCATATCAATTTTGAGCCATTTTGGATCATTTGGGGTTGTGTCAATACTATTCACATTATAGACATGAGCTCCCCCATGCTCCTTTGTATACACAGAGCAAAGAAAGTATTTAATACATTTGCCATCTATTTGTCCCCAGTCACACACTCTAGATTATTTTGTAAAGGGCCTACATGTTCAGACCTGACCTTTTTACTATTAATATATTTGAAGATTTTTTGGGGGTATGTCCTACTATCTTTTGCAATCTGTTGTTCGTTTTGAATTTTGAATCATGAGAGGTATAATGCAAAACAGTGCACATTTTAGAAAACTTCTGACTGAAAGTACCTTGTAAACAAAAGATGTTGTTCTAAATATTTTAGATGTACATTATGAAGTAGTCTAACAATCTATAACAACAACCCAAGGGTCCCGTTGCAGCACATACAGTTCTCAATATGACAAGGGTACCATTCCTTCAAGTAAAGTTATGTTACAGATGTAATTTTGTGGTTATCTGGGCTCTGGCTGGGCCACTCAAGGACATTCACAGAGTTGTCCCGTAGCCACTCATTTGTTATCTTGGCTGTGTGCTTCGGGTCATTGTCCTGTTAGAATATGAACCTTCACCCCAGTCCAAGGTCCAGAGAGCTCTGGAGCAGGTTTTTATATCAAGGATGTCTCTGTACTTTGCTACATTCAGCTTTCCATTGATCCTAACTAGTCTTCCATTTCCTGCCACTGAAAAACATCTCCACAGCATTAAGCATCCACAGCTATGCTTCACTGTAGGGATGGTATTGGCCAGGTGATGAGCGGTGCCCGGTTTCCTCCAGACATGACACTTGCCATTCAGGCCAAAGAGTTCAATCTTTGTTTCATCAGACCAGATAATTTGTTTCTTATGGTCTGAGAGTCTTTCAGGTGCCTTTTGGCAAACTCCAGACAGGCTGTCATGTGCCTTTTACTGAGGAGTGGCTTCCGTCTAGCCCTTCTAACATACAGGCCTGTTTGGTGGAGTGCTGCAGAGATGGTTGTTCTTCTGGAAAGTAGAGAAACACTGGAGCTCTGTCAGAGTGAACATCAGGTTCTTGGTCACCTCCCTGACTAAGGCCCTTCTCCACCGATCTTTCAGTTTGACCAGGTGGTCCGCTCTAGGAAGAGTCCTGGTGGTTCTAAACTTCTTCCATTTACGGATGATGGAGGCCACGGTGCTCATTGGGACCTTCAATGCTGCAGACATTTTTCTATACCCTTTCCCAGATCTGTGCCTCAATACAATCATGTCTTGGAGGTCTACGGACTTGGTTTGTGCGCTGACATGCACTGTTAACTGTGGGACCTTATGTAGACAGGTGTGTGCCTTTCCACATCATATCCAGTCAACTGAATTTACCACAGGTGGACTCCAATCAAGTTGTAGAAACATCTGAAAGATGATCAGTGAAAACAGGAGGCACCTGAGCTCAATTTTGAGTGTCATGGCAAAGGCTGTGATACTTGTGATACTTATGTACATGAGATTTTTTTTTTTTTATTTTAAAAAAATTTTAAAAAATTTCAAATAAACTTCTTTCACGCTGTCATTATGGGGTATTTTTTGCTGAATTTGTTAGGAAAATAATGAATTTAATCCATTTTGGAATAAGGCTGTAACATAACAAAATGTGGAAAAAGTGAAGCTCTATGAATACTTTCCGGATGCACTGTAGTATAGTATAAAACAAAGTACTGTATATGCAGTATTTATTATACAGTACATGGTGATATATAAAACCTTTGGCAGCTCCCATTTATCTTCCAGCTGTAAGTCTGTTAGCATGCCGCCTTTTATCTTTTCCTTCTTTAGTAATTTAATCTATCAATTGTTCAAAGGATAAGCATTTTTAAAAAGTCTACTTAGGCTTGATAAGGATACATTCTTTTTTTATCTGTATCCATGGTAACCACCCTGTCCACATCAGTGTGACAAACTTGTCGAATTTCGATTTAGAATCCATTGTTCCCAGAGATCTGTTGACTTTCTCATGGCACTGTTACGAAAAAGCAAGTGCTCCTTTTATTACAAAATTGATTTTGTTAAGATGATGTGTGTATTAAGTTTAGGAGCTGTAATGCTATTTTCACTTAGCTCAATTATGTGCTGATAAGAGAGAAAAAAGGAGGAGATTAACACAACAAACTGTGTTAGCGAAATCAAATTCCCAACGAATGGCTTGCTGTTAGCTGCACTGCCTTCCAGTATGTTCTTCTTTGTGGCTGTATTATCAAAGCCCCAGAACTGCAATGTGACAGAAACTCCACCTGTTGGTCAAAAGCAACTTGAAACTTTGAAATCTTTTATGTTGAAGATTATTTTCGATTAAAAAAAAAAAAAAAAAATCAGTGATAATGATTGTTTTGCATAAAGAGCAGTTCCAATCTGAAAAGATATCTGTTTCTGATTAACCCCTTCCACTGCCTATTTAAACAAGGCAGATTGCCGTTCTGTGAGAGGGGAAGATGCAGATCTTGTGTTTCTGCTAAGCAGGAACACGGATCCCTGTCTTCCCCCAGTCAAATCACCTCCCCCACAGTTAGAAAGCACACTCAGGGAACACATTTAACCCTTTGATCACCCCTGTTGTTCACCCCTTCCCTGCCAGCGTCATTAGTACAGTGACAGTATATATTTTTAGCAGTTAGAAGTTACATAGTTGGTGAGGTTGAAAAAAGACACAAGTCCATCAAGTCCAACCTGTGTGTGCGCTTTTATGTCAGTATTACTTCATATATCCATTTATATTATGGTTGTTCAGGTGCCAATCTAATCGTTTTCTTTTTAATTATCTATGCTTCCTACTGAAACCACTGCCTGTGGAAGAGAATTCCACATCCTTACTGCTCTTACAGTAAAGAACCCTCTATGCAGTTTAACCACTTAAGCCCTGGAAGATTTGCCCCCTTAATGACCAGGCCATTTTTTGCGATATGCCACTGCGTCGCTCTAACTGATAATTGCGCAGTCGTACAATGCTGTACCCAAACAAAATTGACGTTCTTTTTTCCCCACAAATAGAGTTTTCTTTTGGTGGTATTTAATCACCTCTGCAATTTTTATTTTTTGCGCTATAATAAAAAAAAAAGCAACAATTTTGAAAAACCCCAATATTTTTAACTTTTTGCTATAATAAATATCCCACAAAAAAATAAACAAAAACAAATGTCTTCCTAAGTTTAGGCTGATATGTATTCTTCTACATATTTTTAGTAAAAAAAAAATGGTTTATGCAATTACCTAAGGAGTGTTTCTAACTGTGGGGGGGATGGGACTGCCTGGGGGAGGAGATTGATTGTTGATCCTAAGTATTAGGAACAACTGATCAGTCTCCTCACCCCTGACATAACGGAGATCTGTCTGTTTACATTGACAGACCTCCGTTCTGTCTCTCTCAGGAGCGATCGTGGGTGCCCGGCGGACATCGTGACCCCCGGGCACGCGCATCAGCACCGTCGTCGCGCCATGCCCCCTAGGGGGCACGTACAGGTATGATGGCTCGCCAAGGGGAGCCAACCTGCCAAAGTATAATTGCGGCGGCTGGTCAGGAACTAATTAAGGTTAAGCCATTTCTCTTCTAATTTTAGTGAATGGCCGCACCTCTTTTAAAATTCCTGTTCGCTGAAGAGTTTTATCCCTATTGTGGGGTCACCAGTATGGTATTTGTACATTGAAATCGTATCCCCTCTCAAGCGTCTCTTTTGCACAAACCAATCAATATATATGCTTATTGGGATTTTTTTTACCAAAAATATGTAGCAGAATACATATTGGCCTAAATTGATGGCGATCTTAGATTTTTTACATCTTTTTATTGGATTTGTTTTATAGCAGAAAGTAAAAAATTATGTTTCTTTTTGAAAATTTTTTTTTTTTATTATTTGTTTATAGCGCAAAAAATAAAAACTGCAGAGGTGATCAAATAAAGTTGATTGGTGGGTCTGCAATATTGCGGTGGACAAATCGAACACCCAGCTGACACTTTTGACACTTTTTGGGGACCAGTGACACTAATACAGAGATCAGTGCTAAAAAAATATGCACTGTTACTGTACTAATAACACTGGCAAGGAACGGGTTAACATCAGGGGCGTTAATCAAAGTGTTAATTGTGTTCACTGGGTGTGCTCACTAACTGTGGTGGGGTGATTTGACTGGGGGAATGTAAAGATCTGTTTTCCCCTCTCACAGAATGGAGGCCTGCAGTGTTTACATAGGCAGACCGTCTTTCTGCCTTTCCCACGAACAATCGTCGGGTCCCGGCGGACATCGTGCATGCACGCCCCTGACCCGGAATTGTTAGATCACATACTAGGTACCTGATCAGAGCAGCCGCCCTGCCACAGTATATCTACGGTGGGCAGTCGCTAACCAGTGACTCGGTTAAATTGATGATAGGCAACTCCTATTCTCATATTGATTGGTGGTTCCAAATTAATAATAACTACTGCAGTAGGGAACAGACACAAAAGATACGCTCAGCATCTTTCCAAATAACTGTTCTGCTTTATTAGGACGCAACTGAAGGTTTTTATACACATGATTACGTAGGTATCACATTAATATTACAATTGTACGTTTATGGTAACAAGGGGCGTTACATAGGCAGGCTAATTCTAATCAGGACTCGAAAGAATGTAAACATGTACTGAAAACATTATTAGTGCCGTGTGCACAGTGAGGGCAGTGTGCAATACATACAAAATAGAATACAATTATATACAGGACTTACAAATTGCCATTACACCAGTTAAAGGATAAGTTCACCTTCTAAACATGTTACATGTTACACCCATACTGGGGGTGTAACATGCAGGGCTTTTTTTCAGCAGGTACGCAGGAGAATGCAGCTCCAGCACCTCCAGCACTGAATGTATGCAAGGGGTGATGGGGTGTGCTGAAGGGTCTACTGAAGCTGGCTGCTGGGAGATATATTGTAGCTGGGGGGATCTATTTTGTGGGGGGGTCTATTGTTGCTGGAGGTGGATCTTATGTTGTTGGGGCTGAGAGAGATCTACTGTTGAGGGAGAGGTCTATTGTTGCTGGCTGTGGGGAGACCTGTTGTGGCTGCTGGGAGTTATTGGTTCTGGAGATCTATTACTGTGCTGGGGGGGGGGGGGTATTTTGTTGCAGGTGGTCCATTGTTGTTGGGGGATCTATTGTTGTTGCTGGCTGCAGGGGATCTATTTTACTGCTTTTCTTGTTATCATTAACAAATTACATACAAATCACTTGGCACCAAAAAATAATACTTGGTTCTGTATTGTCTGTAGAGGGCAGTACTTGGAGGCAGGCAGGGGGTGTGACCAAGGAAGGGTGCTCGAAACTGGGTAGGGGTGGAGAAAAGGGGTGACTCTGAAAGGGGAAATTCCTGCACCTATTCTTTGAGAACAAAAAGCCCTGGTAACATGTAACATAATCTGCACACCCAACCTCACTCCCCCCCTTCACTGTGACAGTGGGTGGGGGGTTCTTTTTCCCACTGTCACATTTTAAAAACAGCACTCTGCCCACACAGCCGCATCATTCATTCACAGGGATCTGTGACTGAATAAACCACCGCAGCAGACAGCTTGTAGTTCCCAGTGAACTACGAGGGCACTGATGAGCACCCCCGTAGTTCATTCACACTTCCTGCAGCCCAGTGTCTTCCTATATAGAAGTATGGGCAGAGAGCTGTAGGAAGTGTCTGAAGCAGTCTGACATTGCACCCGTGATCCACTGGTCGTGGGTGCAATGCTTTGCAGGCTCCTGTGTAAAAAATTAACACATGAACATTTTTTACCTTTGAAATCATGTGCTATTATTATTTTTTTTTTTTACAAAAACTGAACTTAAAGTACTGTATATGTAAGCCTTCACCCTTTAAAACAACCTATTCAGTTTAACCACTTCCCGCCCGCCCTATAGCGGATTGACGTCCGGGAAGTGGTTCTGTTATCCTGACTGGACGTCATATGACGTCCAGCAGGATAACATGCCGCAGCGCGCCCCCGGGGGCGCGCATCGCGGCGATCGGTGGAGCGGTGTGTCAGTCTGACACACCGCTACACTGATCTTGGTAAAAAGCCTCCGGCGGAGGCTCTTTACCACGTGCTCAGCCGTGTCCAATCACGGCTGATCACACTGTCAATAGGAAGAGCCGTTGATCGGCTCTTCCTCACTCGCGTCTGACAGACGCGAGTAGAGGAGAGCCGATCGGCGGCTCTCCTGGCAGGGGGGGTCTGCGCTGATTGTTTATCAGCGCAGCCCCCCCTCAGATCACCCCACTGGACTACCAGGGATGCCACTAGGACCTCCAGGGAAGGGGCAACGTGGATGGCCAGGTATGTACCCCATGGCCATCCACATGTGCCCAATCTGTGCCAATCAGTGCCCACAAATGGGCACTGATTAGCACTATTATGTCCATGATCTGCCCAGCAATGCCCAGATCTGCCCAGCAATGCTCTATCAGTGCCACCTGTCATTGCCCATCTGTGCCACCTGTCATTGCCCATCAGTGCCACCTGTCAGTGCCCATCTGTGCCCATCTGTGCCCATCAGTGCCCACCTATCAGTGCCCATCAGTGCCACACATCAGTGCCACACATAAGTACCCATCAGTGCCACCCATATATACCAATCAATGCCACCTACGAGTGCCCATCAGTGCCGCCTATGTGTGCCCATCGGTGCCACCTATGAGTGCCCATCAGTGCCGCATACCAGTGCCACCTATCAGTGCCCATCAGTGCCGCCTATCAGTGCCCATCATCAGTGCCCGTTAGTGCCACCTCATTGGTGCCACCTCATCGGTGCCCATCAGTGCCGCCGTATCAGTGCCCCTCAGTGCAGCCATATCAGTGCCCATTATTGAAGGAGAAAGCGTACTTATTTACAAAAAAATTTAACAGAAACAAAGAAAAACTTGTTTTTTTTTCGAAATTTTCGGTCTTTTTTTATTTGTTGCGCAAAAAATAAAAACCGCAGAGGTGATCAAATACCACCAAAAGAAAGCTCTATTTGTGGGAACAAAATGATAAAAAATTTGTTTGGGTACAGTGTAGCATGATTGCGCAATTGTCATTCAAATTGCAACAGCGCTGAAAGGTGAAAATTGGGCTGGGCGGGAAGGTGTCTAAGTGCCTGGTATTGAAGTGGTTAAAATTTAAATGAAAGGGAAAAGATTTGTGTATAGATATAAAATACATTATTAATACCTTTTTCCCCTTTCTTATAAGTGATCATACCCTCTGTTCTCAGTTTCATAGGAAACTCATAGAGCTGGGGGAGGAGAAACAGCAGTACACTGATATACCTAGTGACTGACTGTGTGTGTGTGTGTGTGGGGGGGGAGGTCATTCTATACAAGTCTGATCACTGGAGGAGAGCAGGCTGAGTTCCCAGCACTGCTAGGGAACTGATCACACTTTGTCTAGTGTGGTCAGTTTTTTTTATAGGAAAGCAGAGGGACTGGCAGGAACACTAGGTATTTCACACAAAGTACACAATACAAAGTGAACAGGATACATTTTCATACAAGTACATAGTACAGCAGGCACACATCAGGAATATGAAATGTTGGGTTTACATATTCTTTAACCTTTGATCACATACATTTTTTCCACACTTGTTAAACTCTGCATTTTTTACAATCAAATTATTTGAAACCCCCAAATGATTACACATTTTCTGAAAGAATAGGCTCGGCAAAAGAAAATGGTGGTAGTTGCAATTTTTTACTAGTAGTTGCAACTGTTGAACAAATGCATATTTTTAGTTAAAAATACACTAAAATGAATTTTAATGCACAAAAACACAAGCATATTGCCCGACTTTTTTAGTAAAATATCAAATATGTAGTTGTTGTGTTGCGTATATAGATACCAAACATGTCAAGCCTTACAATTGTGCTTGCCTGTGAAATGGTGAAAATGTACTTTACCCAAAATAGTCCATAGGTGGCTTTCTAAAAGCCTTTACACGTTAACAATTTAAAGTAAACAATGAATGAATTATTGCTTACACTCCAACGTTTGTGGCCATACCTCACCTGTGTGGTACAATCACTGTTTACATACACTTGCATGCTCTATGCACTCATTTGCATTCAGATGTTCAGATGTTCAGAGTTTGCATTTAATTTATTTATTTATTTTATCATCAGTTTATCTTTTTTTTTAATTTAATTTTACTGCTATCATAGGGAGGCTAAAAAGCCTCCTATGCGATTGCATTGTCAGGTGACAGGTACCATTTATGGAGACATCAAGGATCTATTAGACCCCAAATTGCCTGCGTTGTTGAATGCAGCTAATCAAGCACATATTGTGGCTGCTTCTCCAGCTACAGGAGCCAGGAATTAATGAACTGCAACCAAAAGCGCCAAAATGCCCACCACTTCCATCTCGTTGGATGTCCCCCTGAGCTCCTCTCTCTGTTTATCCTGAAACAGGTTACCTTGCTCCCGGTCTCTGCAAAGAATGGGAGAGCCCAAGAACCACCATAGGTCACCGTCACTGGGGATGCCCCATTCTCAGTACCGCAAAAAAGTCAGATGTGGCTCAGCTGCCCAGATCACTTTTACTGAAAAGCTGATTGCTTACTTTAAAAAAAAGCCATGAGCTTGTTTTTCTCACTTGAAGTACCTGCCATTTATATATGGTATGCAGATGGCAAGTGGGTAAAATAGAAATAATCAGAAACATTGACATACCACCTTAAAACAAAATATGTCACTCAAAATTAGAGATTAGAGATTGACATTTTTCAACATTTGGAGACATTTCACCAATTCACAGGTCACAAATGGCTTTGTTGGTCAAAAAACATGCAATAATGTGGTTATCACATAGTTTTGATGCTAAATAAAGAGTTAACATTTAAGCCCCATATACACAGGCCAAATTCTGGGCGACATTGGCCGATTCAATAAAAATCTGCCGACATTCGGCCTGTGTGTATGGCATCCAGTCCGACAGAAGCCAGCTTCTGTTGAATAAGCATACTGGAAAACCAGCAGCCAACTGGCTCCTGGATCAGCCAATGGTGGAGAGCGCTGATCAGAGTGTTGTGGGGGGGGGGCGTTCCTCTGTCAGAACACAACAGCTCAGTGGGGGAGACCGCTGTATTAACGTTGGATCGTTAATACAGTGGCTCCGACCGGAGCTGTCAGGTTTTTTTTGTTCAACCGACTGGGTTAAACGAAAGAAAAACTAGTAATGTGTATCAGGCCTTAGGCTTAGTATAATGCAGCGTACACACGAGTGGACTTTTTGACCGGACTGGTCCGGTAGACGATCCGATCATGTGTGGGCTTCATCGGACCTTCAGCGGACTTTTCCAGTCGAAAATCTGACAGACTTTAGATTTGAAACATGCTTCAAATGTTTCCAATGGTTTCGAGTCCGGTCGAAAAATGCGCTCGTCTGTATGCTAGTCCGATGGACGAAAACCGATGCTAGGGCAGCTATTGGCTACTGGCTATCAACTTCCTTATTTTAGTCCGGTGTACGTCATCACGTACAAATCCATCAGACTTTGGTGTGATCATGTGTAGGCAAGTCCGTTCATTCAAAAGTCCATTGGAAGTCCGTCAAAAGTCTGACGTCAGTCCGCCGAAATGGCCATCGGACTTTTGTTGCCGAAAAGTCCGCTCGTGTGTACGCGGCCTTAGGGTAAGGAATTGCTAGCATGGTGATCACATAACATGATTAACATGGTGATCACATAACATGATTAACCACTTCAGCCCCGGAAGGATTTACCCCCTTAGTGATTAAGCCCTTTTTTGCGATATGGCACTGCGTCACTTTAACTGACAATTGCGCGGTCGTGCAACGTTGTACCCAAACAAAATTGATTTCCTTTTTCCCCACTTTTGGTGGTATTTAATCACCTCTGCGGTTTTTATTTTTTGCTCTATAAACAAAAAAAGAGCGACAATTTTGAAAGAAAAAACAATATTTTTTACTTTGTGCTATAATAAATATCCCAAAACAATATAAAAAAACTATTTTCTTCCTCAGGTTAGGCCAATATGTATTCTTCTACATATTTTTGGTCAAAAAAATCACAATAAGCATATATTGATTAGTTTGCGTAAAATTTATCGCGTCTACAAAATAGGGGATAGATTTATGGCATTTTTATTATTACTTTTTTTTATTAGTAATGGAGGTGATCTGCAATTTTTATCCTGACTGCAACATTGCGGCGGACAGATCGGACACTTTTGACATTATTTTGAGACCATTGGCATTTATGCAGCGATCAGTGCTATAAAAATGCACTGATTACCGTGTAAATGTCACTGGGAGGGAAGGGGTTAAACACTAGGGGGCGATCAAGGGGTTAAGTGTGTCCCCTCAGTGTGTTCTAACTGTAGGGGGGATGGGCTCACTAGAACATGACAGAGATCACTGCTCTCGATCACTGGGAGCAGTAGATCCCTGTCATGTTGCTAGGCAGAACAGGGAAATGCCTTGTTTACATAGGCATCTCCCTGTTCTGCCTCACCGTGCTAGGATCGCGGGCCACTGGCAGACATCAGCCCGCTAGCCACGGATGACGCAGTGACATACGGGCACGTCGTTTTGCGCACCTGTGCCACTTTGCCGACGTATATCGGCCTGAGCCTGTTGGCAAGTGATTAACATGGTGATCACATAACATGGTGATCACATAACATGGCTATGTTTGAAAACATGCTCCCTTTTCCCTACCACTTTCCTTATTGTGATGTTTGGGTGACCTGCATTACCCCAGGGAAGGTGGAGTACCATGATCATTCCTATACTGAGAATACTGACTATGTTGATTTATAAATACATACTAGGCAAGGGCTCAGGTGAACATAAAAGCTTATGCTGGCAGATATAAGCTTATGTGTTTTCCCAAAATAAACTGGCTGCATATATCAGAGAATTGTAACATCTGAAAGCATACTTCAAAGGTAATGAAGCTTTGGCCATAAACAGAAATGATCAGGTCATATGTGCAGTTCTGGAACAAATATTTTTAGAAGACCTTGACCTAGCAATCTATTCTGATACCACATAAGGGGCTAAACTTCAAACAGCTCTATTTTAGTAATATCTGAATTCAGGAGAAAACAATTGTAAGTTTTGTTAAATGGTAAATAATACTTTAGCATTTTTTTTTAATCTATAATCTCAGAGTTTGGGAATCTATAGTTAAAATAACTGGCTAGCACTCAAATGCTTCTCCTGGATGGAATGATGGAATTATTCTCATTTTTAGGCAATTTTCTTCAATGTATGAGTTCTGTTTTAGCTCCGTACAGATCATTAATGTTAAACACTTCCATTTCAATACTGTTACAAATCAATGATGGAGTATAGGCCTGATAAATATTTCTATATAGCCAACAAAAGCCATGGCTTGGGGTGGCAGAGGTACCAGAGGCAGTAGAGAGCCTTTCACTCATAATTTTTCTAGCATAGTTAAAGCTTCATGATTGCCCGCCTGCTAGTCCTATCCAGCCCAGTTCTTATTGTTGCCATTCTTCTACAGCCTGTGCAATTTCATTGGTAGTATTGTGTAATTTGTACTCAGAATTCACCTATTCTCAGTCTATACTTACAACCAAACTGCTAAAAGAGCAGGGCAATAGTTTTTTATACTCTTCTAATCCTTGGTTCTAGGTGTATAGGGTGTACTTGGTAGAAAAACTATGGCTGAGCTGTAACAGTGTGGAACTTTTTTTCTGGAAAATTTGGTTCCAGCCAATTTGGACCGTGTCTTCAAAGTGTTCTTTTATTAACTTCCTGAACCAACTTTTTGTTTAGGGCAGGAGTAGGCAACCTTTCAGAGGTGGAAATCTACCTAAACAACTTTAAAGAGATACAAGATCACCTGTGTTTGGCACCATTTGTTTAAAGAAATTACCTAGCAAGGCCTAACTAAACAGTGAGGAAAACTCATATATAAAATATAAAAAAAAATTGTCACTGTAAAAATATAAACTTAGCCTATCTTAAAAGTGGACAGTGTCAGTAGGGCTGAGGTTGGTGTTAATAGGGCAGTGAATGGTGTCAGTAGGGCAACGAATGGTGTCAGTAGGGCAGTGGATGGTGTCAGTAGTATTTATTTTTATTATTTTATTTTTTATTAAGTTTTATAACTTTTTAAAATTAAATTTAACTAATTTAAATTTCTTATTATTTAAAAAAAAATTTAGTAGCCCTGTTGGGGGGCTTTGCTGAAATATCAGGGGTCTAAAGACCCCTAATGTCTCACTTTTGAGAGACATACAGTCTCACTTTAGATATGCCAGAATGCACATGCACCCCTTTGAATAACTTCAGACCAGGTCTGGAACAATTATTGTAACTTTCCTGGAGAGACTGCAACATTACAGTCCAATATGAACAAGTCCAACTCCTAACCCTAAATACCGTTGTGTGGTTGCCCAGGCATACCTCCATGAGGTGATAGTCCACGCTGATATTCTCCATGGCTTGAATGTCCTCCAGAACCCTCGGTGTCTTCAATGGACTGCATGGTGCATCAGTCCTACAGCATGTCTGTTCAGAGGGTCCCTGAGATAGCTGGAGATGACATCTTTAGGCTTGTGTGTGTCTTCTTCCCATGCAGCAGCTCCCTGTGTGAAGAGCCCTTCTCCCTTTTATTTACAGCACAGGGGAGGCGGCAGAGCCCAGAAAGTCCAGGAAACTGCAGAAAAGGGTTTAACCCTTCCCAGCCTGGGCCACCTGTCTCACTTGCTAACTAGAACAATTCCCCATGTAGGCATCCTGCCTACATGTCAAACTTGTCCACTGAGATTAAAGGGGCTGCACTGTAACTATGAATTAAATGATTGGTTAATAGTTGTGGTGCAATCCTGTATCCTAAATTTGCCTTTAAGCTATTAAAAAACCAAAAAGAATAACAGGAACCAGGAGGCAGCGTCACAGCAGTAGTGCCTCCCAAACAGTTGTCATCCACTGCTATACCATCCTCTGAAAAGTGATCCACAATGGGTAGTACGCATTACTGTCCATGTGAAAGGATGGGGAGATTTACTAAAACTGGAGAATCTGGTTCAGCTGTGCATGGAAGCCAATCAGCTTCTAACTTCAGTTTGTTCAATAAAGCTTTACCGATAAAACCTGGAAGCTTATTGGTTTCTATGCAGAGCTGCAACAAATTTAGCATGCTTCAGTTTTATTAAATCCCTCATAGTCAGTATACTCTGCCGTCCAGCAGACTGGCACACAGACTTTTGCAGGCCCCACACTGCTCTTACCAGCAGCTTTAGGTTAGCTAAACCAAACAATACCGCAAGATTTTGTGTAAACACATTCTCCCAATCTCTATTACCACCAGTCACCAGTAGATGGAGACTCTAGGAGGATGTAGGCAGATACAAATTAACTAGGTGATGCCTCCAAGATTCCACAAGCTAGCTTGTGAGTAAGAATCCTTACTCATTACTCACATTTCCTACTTCTCACACATTAGACACCCTGCCTATAGCAGATATGATATCTTCCACACACTGGCATTAATCTGAAGGCAATCAGATCACCCGTCTTATGCTCTGTCAACTGCAATTACCAAGGATATGAAGGCACAGCCACATGATGTAATCTCTCACAGATTAGCAGTGACTTACAAGTGAGCATGCATGCACTGGTGATACAGTCCAACAATCAAAAACAGGCTTATTATTGTATATTAAATATCACTAGTTGGGCATTGCATAGGAAAAGGTTACAAAAACAGAAGACATATGCGCTGGAGATAAAAGGAAACATTGTAACATTTAGTAGATCAAACGGATGAACTTTGGTCTGTAAATGAGGTCAGGAGGGGGTCTAGTAGGTGGATCTAATTCTTTTTTTATTACCCTAGCTCCAAAGTTAGGCGCTTTCCTATAAATGAATTTGGGGATAGAATTGAGTACAGTGTTGAGCTTTTTATCTAAAAGTAGTACATGCCAGTGCTTTTTAAAAATGGATTCCACTTCTCTAAACTGTGAATGAAATTGTGAAATAAAGCCCCACTCCTGACTATTATTCTGTCTAATCTGTGCTGTTTCCCTTAGACAATCCTCTCCTGGTATTGTAAGTACCTCTTGCACTATGTTGTCTAAAAAGTTATATTCCTTAGCCTCGAACCTATCTCTCAATACCTTTGACTGGGAGATAAAGTTGTCAGTCTGAGAGCAGTTTCTTTTCACTCTCATGATCTGACTCTTGGGAATGTTTTTTTTAATAAGAGTGGATGATGTCCACTCTGTATTGGGAGGTAACTGTTGCGATCCGTTGGTTTGAAAAATACTTTTGTCTCTAATTTATCATTCTGACGGTAAATATTAACATCTAAAAATGAATTTCCTCCTTACTCCACTGAGTTGTTTGTTTAATGTTATTATTATTCACATTTAATTTCTGAATACACTGTTGGAGAGATTCTGTTGATCCTGCCCATATGAAAAACAAATCATCAATGTATCGCTTATAAAAGATTAGTTCTTCTCTTTTTCTTGTTCGCAATACTGGGCACAAATTTTGCACCCATAGCGACACCTCTCTGTTGAGAGAAAAAATTGTTACCGTACCAAAAATTATTGTGGGCTAAGCAGAAGTCCAGAACGTTTTTATTTTAAAAATTTTTGATTATGTGGAAGGTCATCTCTCTGACTTAAAGCCCAATTCAGGGCCAAAAGTGCATCTTCATGCTGTAAGATTGTGTAGAGAGATGATACGTCAGCAATTACAAGACATACCTCGTCTTTTCTGCTAAATCCACATCCTGCAGAAGATTCAAAAAGTTTTTACTGTCCTTAAGATAGGTCCTAGTTTGTACAACACTTTTCTGGAGAAACTGGTCTAGATATTGCCCTATTCTGGACAAAACTGCACCAATACCGTTAACAATAGGTCTAACCGGAGGATGTAAAGAATCTTTGTTGCCTTAATATTATCTCCTTTCCTTTTGCCAACATTTCAATTCCTTCCTCTATATGTCTGGCCCTTACATTCTTTTTAGGAGTCAAACGATTAAGATCATGTAAGACCAGTACCTTAAAGACTTCCAAATGCTGGTTAGCTGCATTCATTGTGTTGAACAGTGATTTGTTTCTCAAGCCACTGTCTACTACCCCTGAAGTGTGGCTATTGGTATTCACAGGATTCGGATTACTACTCAGAAAATATTTTTTAATATTAAGCTTCCTCTTGTACTTGTGTACATCTATATACACATCAAATTTACTAATGGGCCTTTTCAGGCCACATTTTCAAACAAGATGTAATATATTAATCTCTTTGTGTGTCAGGGGCACGTCACTTAAATTGTATATCCCTCCTAATTGACTTTCCTCCTTCTTTTTTTGGATCCTTCGTCCAGCCCAACATTCCCCTGATCTTCATTCCTTGAACCTTGTTGTTGTACATGGTCTCTCTCCCACTGGGATTGTTCGTTCCACTGTGAAACCCTGGGATAAGGTGTTAACTGGGGGGTGTGGGGGGGGGTCTCCCTCTGTGGGGTGGGTATCCCCATCCCCTCCTCTGTTCCCCTCTTCCTCTCCCTAAAAAAGGATGGGCGGTTGAAATTCATTCCTATCCTGTATTCCCACAGTGATTGAAACTTATTGTGTACTGGCATTTGGTAGGTTGAGATGGTAATTTCTCATTTGACCACCTCTTCCCCTCATCCCTCTTCCCTGACTCTTACCCCTTCTAATGGGATGAGAATGACTCATCGGGGGGTTAGTTTGAGTCATCTCATTCACATCTATATTCTCATATTCTCGCATTCATGTTGCAAGTGGAATGGGCGGTTGGGATCTCATAGGTTGTGTTAATGATGGATTCTTCTCCATATCATTACTAATTGGCGATGTCTGCTTCCATGAGTGAATTAAATTTGCTTTAAAATACCCCATATCTTTTTCTTTTGTGTATCTTTGTCCACTTTTTCCAGTCTCTTCTTAATCCTATTATTAAAATCAATGACCTGTTGGGAATCCTTAATGGGATCAAGTTGCCGTTGCAAATCATTAATCTTCATTTCCAAATTTGCCATTTTTCTCTTTTTCCTCTGTAAAATCAATTCCTGAAACTTGAATCCTACCCCATTAAAGAAATCCAACCATTCTTGCATAGAACCTGGGTCATTCAGTCCATCCTGAGATATCACCTTCGATCTTAAACTTCTTAATGTCATTTTATCTTTGATGTAATGTTCTAAAGTGCATATATTCCACCAGGTTCTCACTTGTTTTTCTAATACATTGCCTAATGCAGTTATAGCTCCATTGTAATTAACTTGAGCTGTAGTTTGTTCATTAATAGAAAATAAACTGTTAATATCAATATTCCTATTACTTAAGAACCTTAAAGCATCCATGGCTGCTGAGAAAACAAACATAATAGATTATTTTTAAAAAAGAGTGATCCTTAAAGGTTAGAATAGCTGAACATATTCAGAATATAAAAATAGGGTTCAAGGACCACAATGTCTCCTTACATTTCCAATTGAAACACAACCAAGACCCATCAGGCTTAAAATGTTGGGGTGTCGAGTGCCTAAAACCAGTCTGGGGATGTTTCAACATTATCAGGGAACTCTCAAAACAGGAAACTCATTGGATATTTCTTACAGATACCCTCTCACCCAAAGGGTTAAACATTGAGTTGGATATTAACTGTTTTATCAGTGATTTTAAAAATAGTCTTGAAAAATATCTCTATGATTTATGTATGATAGTTTTGTATGGAGTATTTGATCCCATTTGATGAGTTTGATGTAAATTAACATCATGGTATCTTAATCAATGGGGTTGATTAGAAAAATAATATCCAAAGTTCACTATTAGTGCATATATCAAAAAGATTTATTGTAATTTTATTTTACATTTATTTCTACTTTCAATCAAATTTTTTTTTACTTGTTATTGATTCAACATTTGGAAAGTACTCATTAATAATGTGATAATGCATATGTATGATGTTTATTTATATGTCTATGCAGATTTATTGAACAATTTATGATGCTTGCATTAGTCACTGAAGGTGGCTATTTTATATTGTATTGTTTTAATAACAAAGAATATTTTAGTATTCCATCTCTCAGCTGTTAGTACCTTCACCCTGACAGAATCAGTGGATGACTTGCCTTTAGAGTGACAGCAAAGGATTACCTTATGGTGTATGAAGTATTAACATCTGGTGAGTGTATACCCTAAGGGGAGTGTTACTCACGTGGTGGCGTTCTTGGTATGTGGTGCACGAGTGATAACGATTAGGATCACCTTATCGAGAGCTTCACCTGCTCAGTCATTTCACCATTTTTCTTATATGCGGAATCATAAAAATGCTTGTCACATGTGGATGGACTGACATGAGTTCTGCTATGGCATTTTAAGGACATAACATGTATTGGACTTTTTAAATGCTATCAGTTTTATTTGGAGACTACACATCACCTGGGCAGGGTGAGGGACAAGGGGAAGGGCACATGTACATTTTATAATTTTCTTTAAAAAAAGAAAAATGTTTATGCAGTATCTGCCTGCTACCCCCAGCAGGGCAGCCATCAGACATTTTTGGGCCCCTAACACAGCTTTCGGCCTGGGCCTGCCCCCCCCCCCCGAGCCTGACCACCAACATTCCCCAGAGCCTGCCCACGGGCCATCTCACCGAATATGCACTCATCCCCCCTCACACCTATACGCACTCAGCACCCCCCCTCACTTCTGCATACATGTCAGCCCCCGCACACCTGTATATGTCAGCCCCCCTCACTCCTGTACACACTCAGCCCCCCACAATCCTGTATATATGTCAGCCCCCCTCACACCTGTATATATGTCAGCCCCCCTCACACCTGTATATATGTCAGCCCCCTCACACCTGTATATATGTCAGCCCCCCTCACACCTGTATATGTGTCAGCCCCCCTCACACCTGTATATATGCCAGCCCCCTCACCTGTATATATGTCAGCCCCCCTCACACCTGTATATATGTCAGCCCCCCTCACACCTGTATATGTGTCAGCCCTCCTCACACCTGTATATATGTCAGCCCCCCTCACACCTGTATATATGTCAGCCCCCTCACACCTGTATATATGTCAGCCCCCCCCCACACCTGTATACATGTCAGCCCCCCTCACTCCTGTACATATGTCAGCTCCCCCCTCACACCTGTATATATGTCAGCTCCCCCCCCCACACCTGTAAATATGTCAGCCCCCTCACACTTGTATATATGTCAGCTCCCCCCACACCTGTATATATGTCAGCTCCCCCCTCACACCTGTATATATGTCAGCCCCACCCCACACCTTTATATATGCCAGCCCCCCTCTTACACCAATATATATGTCAGCCCCCCACACCTGTATATATGTCAGCTCCCCCCCTCACACCTGTATATATGTAAGCCCCACCCCACACCTGTATATATGTCAGCCTCCCTCTCACACCGGTATATATGTCTGCCCCCCCACACCTGTATACATGTCAGTTCCCCACATACACACATCTGTAAACACACAAATCTCTGGCCCCTCCCTGTACACAAACAGCCCCCCTCCCTTTCCTTCACAGCCCCTACTTGTATAGGAGATCTTCCTACCTGGTCCCAGCTCTTGTTTCCACAAGGCTGGCATGTTGCTGAGACACAGAAGGGCTGCAGCTGATCACACTACATAACCCAGTACAGGTAGCTTACACGAGGGGTGCACATGCAAACAGTAGCCAGAGGAGGCAGTAAAGAGCTCGATGTCTGAGCTCATTGACACAGAGCAGCAGAGAGCAGAAGCTGCCGAGATCATTTCTATAGTGCACAGCACAGCTCCCCTTCACCCCCTCCTGCCTTCTCCTGGCTTGGTTGGGCCCCTCCAGATGCTTGGGTCCCTTACAGTTGTATTTGCTGTACCCCCCTGATGGCGGCCCTTCCCCCAGTCACTCAACCATCCTAAAATGTTGAAGCCTTAGGGAATGGCACTTGTGATCGCTGCACACTTCTGGCCCTACGTGTCACTAGGCAGGAGTCATTTTTTCTAAATGGACATTTGCAAAGTAAACAAAAATACCATTTATCGTGGCAGTAAATGACATTTTCCTGTCAGTTTTTATTTTGTACAATGATGTAAAAAAAATGGCCTGGCAACCCAAAAAAAAAAAAAGGACTGGCTTCCTTACAACCTGAACGGGAAGCTGTCACCATTGGCAGCGCTATACGGCGGCAGGTTGGCTCCCCTGCGCAAATCACAGTAGCTGTAGGCGGGCGCTTTAAGGGGTATAGGGGGTGCGCGTGCATGCCCGCCACATGACGTAGGAGCTGATGCACGTGCCTGGCAGCCGCGATGTCTCCTGAGAGAGACAGAACAGAGGTCTCTCAATGTAAACAGACAGATCTCCATTCTGTCAGGGGAGAGGAGACAGACCTGCTGTTCATACTAATTATAAACAGCGATCGGTTTCCTCCCCAGTCAGTTCCATCCCCCCACAGTTAGAACACACACACTGAGGGAACACATTTAACCCCTTGATCGCCCCCTAGTGTTAACCCTTTCCCTGGCAATGACATTTTTACAGTGATCAGTGGCTATTTGTAGCTCTGATCACTGTATAAATGTCACTGGTCCCAAAGAAGTGTCAAAAGTGTCCGATCTGTCCAGCGGAATGTTGCAGCGCCACTAAAAATCGCAGATCGCCGCCATTACTAGTAAATAATATAAATAAATCTTTCCCCTATTTTGTAGACGCTAAAACTTTTAGAAAATATTGTGTTTTTTTCAAAATTGTTGCTCTTTTTTTGTTTATAGTGCAAAAAATAAAAACAGCAGAGGTGATCAAACACCACCAAAAGAAAGCTCTATTTGTGGGGAAAAAAACGACATCAACTTCGGGTACAGCTGCTTTGCACGACTGCGCAATTGTCAGTTAAAGCGATGCAGTGCTGAATTGCAAAAAACGGCCTGGTCATTAAAGCGAAGGTCCGCTGAAAAAAAAATATTAAAAGCCAGCAGCTACAAATACTGCAGCTGCTGACTTTTAATATATGGAAACTTACCTGTCCAGGGAGCCCGCAATGTCGGCAGCCGAAGCCAATCCGTCAGTCGGCTCTCGGCTGCTGTCGCCGCCATCCTCTATAAGGGAATAAGGAATTGAAGCCTTGCGGCTTCACTTCCTGGTTCCCTGCTGCGCATGCGCGAGTCGCACTGCGCGTCCTCTCTGGTCCGGTGGAGGAAAGTGTAGGCGCCGGAAGTGGCGTAGGTCACCGCAAGCGGTGATCTATGCCAGGGAGTGGGAGCAAATACCTGTATTAGACAGGTATCTGCTCCCTCCTGCCCCTGAAAGGTGCCAAATGTGACACCGGAGGGGGGGAGGAATCCACAAAGTGGAAGTTCCATTTTTGGGTGGAACCCCACTTTAATGCCCTGTACACACGGTCGGACATTGATCGGACATTCCGACAATAAAATCCATGGATTTTTTCCGACGGATGTTGGCTCAAACTTGTTTTGCATACACACGGTCACACAAAGTTGTCGGAAAATCCGATCATTCTGAATGCGGTGACGTAAAACACGTACGTTGGTTCTATAAACGGGGCAGTAGCCAATAGCTTTCGTTTCTTAATTTATTCTGAGCATGCGTGGCACTTTGTGCGTCAGATTTGTGTACACACAATCGGAATTTCCGACAACGGATATTGTTGTCGGAAAATTTCATAGCAAGCTCTCAAATTTTGTGTGTCAGAAATTCCGATGGAAAATGTGTGATGGAGCCTACACACGGTCAGAATTTCCGACAACAAGGTCCTATCACACATTTTCCATCGGAAAATACTATCGTGTGTACAGGGCATAAGGGGGCTGACGTGGTTAATACTGCTGCTAAATGTGTAACTTCATTCTGCAACTGGACGTTTGACTTGGTGGGTGGGGAAACACAATTAGTTTGCCCATTTGCCTAATGCCAAAACAGGCAAAATACAGATTGAACTCTACTTTGGTCTGAATTTAAAGCTCATCCCTACTTATTATATTACAGGCTAGCATTAAGGTTCCTACCACACATTACAATCTAGGTTAGCAATGAAGATCCTGACTCCTATTTTATCCTAGGTTAATAATTCTGCAAAGAAACTGTCCATAGAGAAGAGGCCACAAATAATTGCTTATATTTCTTGTATCACAAATCTGAATGGTGTATGCACAGCAAATGCAATTGAAGAGTTAAATGTTACAGAACAGCTGTAATAAATTATTCGTATTACTGATTATGTTTTTTAATATATTATTATATCTCTGCTTTATCTTCCTGATCCTCTTATAATGAGAAAACATTCCCTAGCAGTGTTTCTTGTGTATGTGTGAACAGCCTATTGATTACTGTTGCTTTCTTTTCGCCTCCTGCGTTTATTTCTATTCTGCAATAACATTGCAGCATTTTCAATACATGCGGGAATACAATACATGCTTTGCATTGTGCTGGCGTTTAACCTCTCTGCAAGCTATTCTAATATCCGGCTATTACACAGGCAATTCATGAGGATCTACTGATCTCTAGTGGCCACTGTAATAAAATATTTCAAGTGAGAAGATGTCTGGAAGGAACCTTGTACTCATAGTCTGCATCAGGCTTCCAATACATTATATGACAAATGATTTTGTAGAAATGTGATGCTTCCTCCTGTACAATGGTTCTGCTATGTCAATATGTGTTTTCTAAAATACGATGAAGAATGACAGCTAAAGACAAGTTTTAAAAGTAAATGACAGCCTTAAAGTAAATCCAATCACTGAATTCTCATATAAGCTTTAACATGTTCATCTCATTACAAAAGTCATTTTCAATATTAAATCTACAGCTTTCACTAAAATAATAACTGGTGACCCTGCAATGACTGTACTTGTTTGGACACTTTCCAGTTTATAGTGCCAACAATTTATCCGTGCCTCCTATTTGTGTACCTGAGTTGTCATACTGTCATACAGGATTCTGATGCAGACTACAAGTGGCTTTTTCAACACAATAAAGTGATTGTAAAGGCAGAAGGTTTTTTACCTAAATGCATTCTATGCATTAAGTAAAAAAGAATTAAAGTGTGCAGCAGCCCCCCTCAGCCCCCCTAATACTTGCCTGAGCCTCCTCCGATCCAACGATGTTGCAGGAGAAACTTGGCTGCCTGGGACTCTTCCTTCTCATTGGCTGAGACAGCAGTGTGGTGCCATTGGCTCCAGCTGCTGTCAAGCAAAGTCAGTGAGCCAATGAGGAGAGAGAGGGGCGGGGCCGAACCATGGCTCCATGTCTGAATGGACACAGAGAGCGGCAACCTGGGTGCCCCCATAGCAAGCAGCTTGCTGTGGGGGCACTCAGGAGGAGGGAGAACCCGGGAAGAGGAGGATCTGGGCTGCTCTGTGCAAAACCACTGCACATAGCAGGTAAGTATGACATGTTTCTTATTTTTAAATGAAAAAAGAGAGACTTTATAATCACTTTAAGGGCAAATCAAAAGGTTTGCACATTAACCACTTTAGTATGAGGCTATAGCCGAAAGACTGCTACAGTGCAGCTCTCTAGTTCTGAGAGGGCATCCATGGACGCCCTTCCAGAACCCCGCCCCCTGCGCACCCCCTGGACACAGCTGATCACAGATTGTGGTAAAGGGTCAATCACAGTGGCCTTTTACCATGTGATCAGCTGTGTCCAATCACAGCTAATTACATGTAAGCAGACTTGCCAGTTATCGCATGTGTCTGAGTGAGGAAAGGAGACCCGATAACCAGAAAGGCTCTCAGTACATTCTTTACATTGATAATCAGGACACTTATCATCAGTGCCCTGGGTGCAGCCCCATCAGTGCCAGTCAGTGCCTATTAGTGCCGCCTATCAGTGCCCATCAGTGCCGTCTCATCAGCTTTATCAGTGCCTCCTTATCAGTGCCCATCAGTGCCCATCAGTTCAGCCTATCAGTGCCCATCAGTGCAGCCTCATCAGCACACATTAGTTAAGAAGAAAAATTACTTATTTGCAAAATGTTATAACTAAAACTAAGAAATGTTTTTTTTTTTCACGATTTTCATTTGTTTAGCAAAAAATAAAAAACCCATTGGTGATTAAATACTCCAATGATAAAAAATGTCATATGGGTGCAGTGTTGCATGACTGCACAATTGTCATTCAAAGTGTGAAAGCACTGAAAGCTGAAATTTGGCCTGGGCAGGAAGGGGGTGAAAGTGCCCAGTATTGAAGTGGTTAAATACCCCGACATATACCCCCTTAACCAAAACATTATGACAACCCACCATAACATAACCACCCATTTAATGTTGAGTAGATCACCCTTTTGGAAACAAAATAGCCCTGACCCGTCTAGGCATAGACTCCACTAGACTCCATTAGACCTCTGAATGTATGCTGCGGAATCTGGCATCAAACCATCTGTAGCAGATCCTTTAAGTCCTGTTATTTGTGAGGTGGGGCCTCCATTGATCAGACATGTTTCTCCAAGACATCCCACAGATGATTGATTATATTGTGATCTGGAAAATTTGGAGGCCAAGTCAACACCTTGAAGACACCGTCTTCCATTGCTCCGTGGTCCAGATCTGATGCTCATGTGCCCATTGTTGGCGCTTTTGGCTGTGGACACAGGTCAGCATTGGAGCCCTGACCAGTATACGGCTACATAGCCCCATATGCAGAAAACTTTTATACACTGTGTTCTGACACCTTCCTATCTGAACCAGCAATGATTCTAAAGGTTGAAGCTTTTTCAAGCATGATGGTAAAAAAAATTCAGTATGCACTCGACACTGTTGTGACCTTTAAAGATTCATTTTTTCCATAATGCCTATAGCTACAGAGGTGAATGAGGACTTGATTTAAAGTGATTTTACTACTAATTCAGAATATGTAAATACTTGAATGTGCATAGTGTTGGCACAAGTTTGCTTTAGTAACCATGTGTAGTAAACCTACAGAATTTCCACAGAAGGTGGTACATCCATTTCCTAGTTTATGTCTAGGATAACGGCTGCTAGCCACCTTTAAGTGTAAGAAACTCCAATAAAAAAATCTACCTGGGAGAAAGATTGGTTGCATCTCTGTTTAATTATTTATTTTGTATTTAGATGGGGGGAGCCTCTGACAATGTCACTTTCCTCCTCTTTGGGGAATAAATATGATTTACTTGGTCGATATGATAGGGTTCTAGAATATATACCTTTTTATATGTTTGTAATAGTATATCTGTAGTGGTAATGATATGTGACTTAAAGGTTTTTTATATTTTTGCTTGCTTATTTATGAAAGTTAAACAATAACATTTTTTACCTCGCTAAACATAGATATTGAATAAACAAGTGTCCATAAAGTGTGAACAACTAGTGCTGTTCTAAATAGTGCAGATGAATTTCTTGATGAACATCCAATAACAGTGAGTTTAAATGATGTGTGTTTTGATCACCCAAGTGCATCCCCACCGATATTGATATAAAATGCCCATGTCCCAGAGGACGTTAATTCTAACGAAACGCGTCGGATAGAGTCCATGTCCGTGAGGTACCATGCACGCCAATCCTGTATACTGGTCAATCGACTTTTAGGATGTCTTGGATCTATTAATTTTCCTTTTATACCGGATTTCTGCCCTACTAAGGAGTAAACTTTACCATCAGCCATGACACTACCACCACCGGCAATATAATAGAGGAAGCTGATTGGATCTTCTATACTTGCATATCACTCCTGTCTAGACTCTTATAATGTGGAGTCTAGACTTCTGGTAAGGTGGCATTTTATATCAATATTGGTGGAGGTGCACTTGGGTGATCAAAACGCACATCAATTATACTCACTGTTACTGGATGTTCATCAAGGAATTCATCTGCACTATTTAGAACAGCACTTGTTGCTCACACTTTATGGACACTTGTTTATTCAATATTTATGTATAGCGCGGAAACATTTTTTATTGTTTCACGTTTATCACGATTGGTCCTGTTGTGTTGTTGCCAGCACCTTTCACTTTTATATTTAGCCTGTATACATGCGCGATCATTTTTTTTAAATTTATATTTATGAAAGCTGTCGTGGTTTTTATTGTGATGTATTGTATTTGTCAAGTTTTTCTTTTTAAATGAATAAAAAAAAAATCAAATCAGTAAAAAAAAAATCTTAAAGAAAAAAAATGAAAAAAATTACAATAGAAATGTTCAAATACATTGAGGAAAAACGTATTATGTGCATAAATTTAAATAATACATACATGCATGTTTTTTTGCTGTGTGTTATTGTAACAGGGTGCATTTAGTGAACCTTATGATGATTTAAAAATGTAGAGCTTTTCCATATATGCTAAGGCTTGGCATTTTTAGTACACTTTGCAAAGGTCACACACCTACTGTATTTTGACCAAGTAAGAAAGATAATGGGACTAATTTACTAAAAGCAAGTGCATAGAAGAGAAATCCCTATCAAGATCTTTGCCACTCTTGTGTTGTGGGTTTGCTTTGGCATGCAGATGGTTACACACCCAGCAAACACATTTCTCTTAAGCCGCGTATACACGAGAGGAATGTCCGACAGAAAAAGTCAGATGGAAGCTTTTCAACGTCTATTTCGATCGTGTTTAGGCCTCATCGGACTTTCTTTTCCGAAAATTCTGACGCACCTAGAAATGAAACATGTTCTAAATATTTCCGACAGAACCAATTCCTATCGGGAAAACCGCTCGTCTGTATGCTGTTCCGACGGACCAAAAACGACGCATGCTCTAAAGCAAGTACGAGGCGGAAGCTATTGGCTATTGAATTTCCTATTTCTAGTCCCATCGTAAGTGTTATACGTCACTGCGTTCTTGACGGTCGGACTTTGGGTTGACCGTGTGTAGGCAAGACCGCTTGAATGGAATTCTGTCGGAGTTCTGTCGGAGAAATCTTCAGAGTTTATTCCGACGGCAAAACCAGTCGTGTGTACACTGCATTAGCCTGTCTGATAGAGCTGCACGATTAATCATTAAAGAATCGAGTTCGCGATTCTACCCTTCACGCGCACCTTCACAAGCATTTCCTCGATTCAGTGCAGAGAGCTCTCTGCTCAAGCCGACAGCTGTCAAAAAAAAACAGGCAGCCTGCCAAGTTTATCACAACATCACTCAGGTGAGATAAAGAGAAACATGTCCTTCTTTTAGATCAAAGGAATGAACTTCTGTCTGTAAATGAGGTCAGTTTAACCACTTAAAGACTAAACCTTTTTCCGACGCTTGTTGCTTTTAAGTTAAAATCTGTATTTTTTGCTAGAAAAATACTTAGAACCCCCAAACATTATATATATTTTTTAGCAGAGACCCTAGAGAATAAAATGGCGGTTGTTGCAATATTTTATGTCACCCTATATTTGCGCAGCGGTCTTTCAAACACAATATTTAAAAAAAAAAAACACTTTAATGAATTAAAAAAAAAAAACTAAATAGTAAAGTTAGCCCAATTTTTTTGTATAATGTGAAAGATGATATTATGCCGCGAGAATTGTGAGAGAATCGTGATCTTTATTCTTAGCAAAAAAATTGTGATTCTCATTTTAGCCAGAATCGTGCAGCTCTACTGTCTGATACAGAGTTCAGTTTTGCTTAATGCATACATTGCAGTTCCCACTTGTAGTGTCAAGTGGACATTGAAAAATGCTGATTTTGTGCCTTGTATGCAGATATGGTGCCCCAAGCAATGTGTATTCAATTTCTGTATTAAAAGCTCAAAAAATTATAATGCGACAAGAACCATAACTGCTCACTGAACTATGAAAGGAGCAGCTGTAAAAAAAATCTGCACACTGTGCTCTCAGAGCAAATAAAGCATCGCAAGTATGTAGATTTTTCATCACAACATGCATTTTCAAATAACTGCATAGTAAAATTGTGCACTTGCTGTGGACAGAATGTATATGTTTGCATGCTGTGATACACCTGCAAAGCATGCACCATGGCCTTTTTACTTCCACCTTTAGGGCCCATTTAGGCTTCAGTGCTGCATTGCGATACATTAACGCACATTATGTCAGACAGTAGTGTGCATGGCATCAAGCACCACAATGTAGCCAAAAAATGGACATGTACCATGTTAGAAATCATGGGGCCCCATACTGCCTACCTGACATGGCCCCGCTCCCCCACCCCCAAAAAACATCAAATTATATTTTCGCTAAAAATACACTAAGGCTCTGTTCACATCTAGGTGTTTTTGGGCAATTTTCTGCTCTAAGCCTCAGCTCTAAAAACGGCCAACAAGACAAATCCTATTAACCGCTTCAGCCCCGGAAGAGTTTACTCCCTTCCTGACCAGAACACTTTTTACAATTTGGCACTGCTTCGCTTTCGCTTTAACTAACAATTGTGCAGTCGTTCGACTTTGTACCCAAACTAAATTTGCGTCCTTTTTTTCTCACAAATAGAGCTTTCTTTTGGTGGTATTTGATCACCTCTGCGGTTTTTATTTTTTTCTTTATAAACAAAAAAAGAGCAACAATTTTGAAAAAAATATATTTTTTTTACTTTTTGCTATAATAAATATCCCCAATTAAAAAAAAAAAACAAAAACAGATTTACTTATCAGTTTAGTTTTAGATGATCTGCGATTTTTAGTGGTACTGCGACATTGCATTGGATAGATCGGAGACTTTTGACAGTTTTTTGGGACCATTGGCATTTATACAGTGATCAGTGCTATAAAAATGCACTGATTACTGTGTAAATGTCACTGGCAGGAAAGGGTTAACAATAGGGGGCGATCAAGGGGTTAATTGTGTGTTCCCTCAGCGTGTTCTAACTGTATGGGGATAGGATTGACTAGGGGAGGAGCCTTATTGTTTTTCCTACTTAGTAGGAACAAATGATATGGCTCCTCTCCTCTGACAGCACAGGGATTTGTATGTTTATGCTGGCGCTCGTGCATGTGATCGCACGTTTCTGGCGGTGATCGTGCCTGCCAGCCACGCGCATAAGTTTTTCCGCCATGCAGCATGCCCTCCGGTGGCCGAAAAAGGGTAGGACGTACCTGTACAGGATTTCGCCCAGGAGAACCATTGTACCACAGTATATCTGTGTGACATGGTTGGGAACCGGTTAGTTTTAATGGCCCCTGTTCACATCTGAGTGTTCTGTAGCCTTAACCACTTACAGACCGCCCCCACCGCAATTTTACATTGCTACTTTGAAGAGGAATATCGATGTTATGGCAGCAGCTAGCTGCCATAACCCTAGTATCCTCTTCTTCTTTCAGATAAAAGTGGTCTCTGCGGCAGATTCACTGCAAGATCACTCTTATCGGCGGCGGGACAGGGGCCCCCCTCCCGCCGCGGTCCAATGCCCTCCTCCGCTTACTGGAGCCGTCGGTAGCGGCAGAGGCGACCAAATCCTTCTCCTGGCTTGGTATGGAGAAGAGTGAGGGGAGGACGGCCCCCACCCATCTCCATATCATTGTAGGGCAGAAGCAACATCAAAACGTAACTTCCACCCATAGCACTTAAAGGGCCATTTTTTTTATTGCATTTTAGTGTAAATATGAGATCTGAGGTCTTTTTGACCCCAGATCACATATTTAAGAGGTCCTGTAATGCTTTTTTTCTACTACAAGGGATGTTTAAGGGATGTTTACATTCCTTGTAATAGGAATAAAAGTGACACGTTTATTTTTTTTAAAAGAACAGTGTAAAAATAAATAAGAAAAGGTAAAATAAATAAGAAAAAAAAAACTTTTTTTTAACGCTCCCCATCCTGCCGAACTCGCTTGCAGAAGCATACGTGAGTAGTGCCCTCATATGAAAAGTGAGGTAACGCCGCGATCGGTAGAGTGAGAGCTATAATTCTAGCCCTAGACCTCGTTTTTAACTCAAAACATGCAACCTGTAGAATTTTTTAAACGTCACGTATGGAGATTTTTAAGGGTAAAAGTTTGTCACCATTCCACGAGCCGGCGCAATTTTGAAGAGTGACATGTTGGGTATCAATTTACTCGGCGTAGCATTATCTTTCACAATATAAAAATAAAAGGACTAACTTTTTAATTTAA
Organism: Aquarana catesbeiana; assembly: GCF_042186555.1. NCBI lineage: Eukaryota > Metazoa > Chordata > Amphibia > Anura > Ranidae > Aquarana > Aquarana catesbeiana. The sequence continues at coordinate 734,246,276 of NC_133325.1, read as the reverse complement.
AAAAGTGTATTTTTTCCAAAAAAAGTGCGCTTGTAAGACCACTGCGTAAATACGGTGTGACAGAAAGTATTGCAACGACCGCCATTTTATCCTCTAGGGTGTTAGAAAAAAATATATATAATTTTTGGGGGTTCTAAGTAATTTTCTAGCAAAAAAAAAAACAGTTTTGAACTTGTAAACAACACATCTTAGAAAAAGGCTCGGTCCTTAAGTGGTTAAGCAAAATGCCTGTCACTCAAAAAGGTACATGAGCTTCTTTTTTGGCAGATTACAGGCGTTTTACTGCTTTTCATTGGTGACTCGTCAACTTTAAAACACCTGTATAAAAACGCTGCAAAACGCCAGAAAAAAACGCCTAGATGTGAACGGAGCCTAAAATCATTATTATGTGACCAAATTACTGGCCCCTTCCACTGCTCTCCAACCTGAAACATCCCCTTGTGTGCCCCCGGCAGCTGGCAGTGGGAGAGGAGAGTAGGGAAGCTGACAAGGCTGCGGGGAAAAGGGGACCCAGAAAGCAGGGGGAGAGGGGGAAAAAAGGCCAGAACTGATCCCCTATGGCAGAGCTTCAGGGGGAGGCAGAAGAGGATCAGTGTCTGCAGTAAGGATCAGTGTCTGCAGTAAGGCAGTACAGCCGGCCCTCCTGCTCAGTAGATACTGGGGCCCCCATTTTGAACTGATGGGGCCCGGCCCAGTACAGGAGGGCTGGCTGGCCTTATCAGCGGCCCTAAACGTGCGTCAATACGCTGTGTGATAACAGTGCACACTTCATGCAGTATTCCTGCTTGATATTCTACTGCAAAATAGCTAAAATATATTGGAGGAAACATTAGAGAAAATCCCACTTTATTTTTGGTATGACACCACTAGCTACATCCTTACACTGGGGAATACGCTGCTGAGAAAACCGCACTTGTTAGTGAAAAAGACATACAGTATGTAGACTATCATAATTATGAATATTTCTGTGAGTATCACTTGCAAGTAGTAAATACTGCTCCACTGCGCTTAGGATGTTCAGCTGGGTTTATAGGTGCAATGATGTGACAGCTTACAATTTTTTTCCTTTTAGGAAATCAGACCTAATGTATGAACAACATATACATTTTGTAGCCTTATAATAGGCATAAGCAGAAAAATATTTTAGCATTGTATCTGAAATCAAAACGTTTGCTAATAATTAGTCAATATTAAAAATAAATTTTTTTATAGCATACTATAAAAAAATCCAAATCTGTCCTTTTACTTCATAAAATTATTAGCCTAATTGAACTTTATTTAAATTAGTTAAATGCCTTTAGGTGCAACAAAAAAACAAAAGGGTGTTAAAAGTCTTAGGGCTCATTCACACAGGGGAGGTAAAATAGGTGGTTGCGATGTGCTTTTACTTCCCCTACAAACCACCCTCACTCCCTCCCCCCTAAGAGCCCATTTACACAGGGGCAACACGACTTCCAGTGCGACTTTGGGAGACAACTTGGACACGACTTGAGTATGAATCACAGCACGACTTGGGGCAACTTACAACACAACTTGAAGTTGCCTCCAGGACAGTGGCCAATCAGAGCTTATCAGCTGTCTGTGAGAAGGAGGGGGCTGGCTGTTTAGTGGAGTAAATTACTTTCTGTTTCCTTTCTGCTTCCTGTAAAGTTGCCTCAGTATGAACAGTGATCAGACTTGGAGGCAACTTCCATTGAAATCAATGGGTACAAGTCGCCTAGAAGTCGGATTAAAGTAGTACAGGAACCTTTTCTGAAGTCGGAGCGACTGCAGTAGTGAGCATTAAGATGGATCCATTCACTTATATTGATTTTTTCATGTAGCGCAACTTGAGGCGACTAGGGGCGACTTGAAGTCGGATCCAAAGTTGCCCCTGTGTGAATGGGCTCTTAGGCTCCATGTACACTGGCAGCTCCTAAACTTGAGTTTAGGAGCTTTTGCCAAAGCTCCTAAACTCAACTCCATGTACACATAGGCTTTTAGGATTGTTTAGGACAGGGGTCAGCAACCTTTTTCCACTTAAGGGCCTAATTCAATCTATGTGAATGCATGGAGGGCCGCATTCACCTGCTAATAAATGAAGATAATAATAAGATATCTGACATGTCATGCTTTAAAATTGCGCACACTCATGGAATGGCGACAAACTACAGTACTTAAAAATCTCCATAGGCGAGCCTTTAAAAATTTCTACAGGTTACCAGTTTAGAGTTACAGAGGAGGTCTAGTACTAGAATTATTGCTCTCACTCTAACAATCGCGGTGATACCTCACGTGTGGTTGGAACACTGTTTACATTTGCGGACATTTTTCTTTTTTTTTATTGTTTATTGTTACACTCTCCCTTAATTTTTTACTTTTTTTCTGATCACTTTTATTGCTGTTACAAGGAATGTAAAGATCCCTTGTGACAGTAATAGGCAGTGATAGGTACTCTTTATGGATGGATCAGGGGTCTATAAGATGCCAAGTTTGGCTGTTTTAATTACTGTAATTTGTTTTTAAATCTGGCGCCTTTAAGTCTTCTGTAAACTGGAAGTGATGTCATGACATCACTTCTGGATTCTTAGATCCGAGACCCGATCGAAGCCCATTCTGGTTTAGTTCGGGTCTCTGGCCAGCCGGAAGATGTGTCGGCTGGTTGCTTGGGCCTCCCGGTGGGAGAGCCCGAGTGAGCCGCGAAAGGCAGCGAGAGGTGGGGGACCTCCCCTCCCGCTGCTTGAGGATAATAGCCGAGCGGCTTCTTAGCTATCCCAAGAAAGCCAACCGCCAGCTCTACAAAAAATGTCCACGGTCTGGGTGCATGTGAATTCATCACGTGCACTGACGGACCGGACATTTAGGTGCGGCAGCGGGCAGGGTGCGGCAGCGAGCCATAGGTTGCTGACTCCTGGTTTAGGAGCTGCTGTGGTACCCTCCCTCTCCTGAACACATAAGAATCGCGCTCGGGATAAGAACGTTTTTTACCGCTGGCTGTCAAAGTAGGTCAAGTGTACATGGAGCCTTAGGCTTCAACAGTGTCCGGACCGTGTTGTGCACATGCCGTGAACGAAATGCTTTGTTTCTCATCTGTGGCAAGAATTATACCCTATGTCACATTCAGCAGGCAGGAAACGCCACTGGACATGATCCATGTAAGTGAATGGAGCCGTGCTGCAACCACAAGCCAAACACTAGGCACGTGACTGCGGCACAGTATTCCCATTCAAAATCCCCATTTGGCTGCCAAAAAAAACCAGATATTTAGAAGGTCTTGGAGATATGACCTCTGAGCTGCCCAGTAACTGCTCCCGTACCATCATCAGAAAAGTGATCCACTGCAGATCGGTTTTCAGGGAGTGGCAAGGGCTTCCAATAGTGTGAACGAGCCATTATAAAGAAAGAAGCAGTGGCCTTGTTGCAGAGGTCCAACATTCTGCTAAGTCAGAGTTAGAGCTTTTCAATCAGTAGGAAGTACAAACTTTGTTGATTGCAGAGCTATAGGTCTAAGGAAGCAAGGTACCTGCCAGACCTTTTCAGAATGACCACTGCTTCCATGCATTCTCTGCATCACGGTGGCAAGTAGACACGCTCTTCTTCTCAGGATACGGTTTCTTTCCAAAGAATATGCACTGTAAAGCGTTGCTCATTTCTGGTTGGATGCACCTGGAATTTATTTCATTGAGTTAGGGCCTGTGTCAATAAGCTGTAGGCTTGTGCTGATGGCATTCATTTCAGATGTTTCTGAGATCACTGAGAATTAATTGACAGGTGCATTTGACTTGCAGTTGACCTCCTCCTGATGTGAATTTGACCTGCGTTAAGTGGGTTTTACATTAAAGTGGTTGTAAACCTCAGACATTAATTATGAACAAAGCATCTTTAGTGAGTACTTGTCTCAATAAAGAGCACAAAATGACACTTTTGTCTGCTGCTTCATTCCTCTGCTATCTGCATGAATCATTTCTGCCAATTTTTCCTGACACTAAGAAAAAAATGGTGACAAGGGAGGGACCTCCAGCTGATTGACAGCCTCATCTCTTTTCCTGTTTGCTGTGTGGCGAGGGGTGTGTCCCTTCCCTCCAATCAGCTCTCAGAGCTCTATTCACTGAGCTCTGCAGAGTGGGACTTCAGCAGCTCTCCGCTCCCTTTTTTCTGAATCCTCAGACAAGCTTTAAAATCCAGCACTTTGAATGGATGTAGAGAAGAAAGGGCTGCAGAAAAATGGGCACAACTAATGTCAGATGATTTGTTTCATCTGTGTGTATCACTGGTCATTTCACTGGGCATATGTAAAGGATTACAACCAGTTTAATATAGACTTGTATGGGAATAGTCTTTTTTTAAGCAAACAAAAGCCCATTCACAAATGATCTCAAACTGAAAAGTAAAGCTGAAAAAAAAGGTAAGAAATACTCATCTATTCTCCAATGGTTTGATGCCTGTGAGGTCCCTTGTCAGCGTTATCATCTTCTCTCCAGCTTCTTCCAGGTGCCTGTCTTTGACCTATTGATTGGCTGGTGCAGGATGATGTCACTCTGCACATGTTAACCACATGTTAAACTCTTGCCGACCAGCCGCCGTCATTATTCTGCGGCAGGTTGGCTCGTTCCCGCAAATCGCCGTAGGTGTACGTTGGCTCCTTTAAGAGCCATAGCAAATAATAAAAATGCCATAAATCTATCCCCTATTTTGTAGACGCTATAACTTTTGCGCAAGCCAATCAATATGTGCTTAATGCGATTTTTTTCTTTACCAAAGATATGTAGAAGGATACATATTGGCCTAAACTGATGAAGAAATTTGTTTTATTTTTAAAAACTTTTTTGGATATTTATTATAGCAAAAAGTAAAAAATATATTTTCAAAAATGACGCTTTTTTTGTTTATAGCGCAAAAAAATAAAAACCGCAGATTTGATCAAATACCACCAAAATAAAGCTCTATATGTGGGAACAGCGTCATATAACCATGCAATTGTCAGTTAAAGGGACGCAAAAAATGGCCTGGTCATTAAGGGGGGAAATCTTCCAGTCTGTAAGTGGTTAAAGCACGTTCTGGGAGAATTGCAAACTGCGAACAGGCAGGTAAGTTTATTTTATTGCAGAAAAAAACATTGCATATGTGTTCTGCAATAAAAAAAAAAAAAATCTGCCTGTTCACAGTTTTTGTATCATTTTTGTATTTAGTTCTGCTTTAAGTTGGGCTTTTAATATTATTTGCAGTTGTATCTACACATCATAAAATGCCAATATGTGCTCCAGTCTGAAAGATATTAATAGTCCCAAGTCATAAAGGAATTCAATGAAAAAAAAAAAGTTTAATTGCTTATTTACATGTTGCATGTTTTCTTTAGCTTCTTTCTTATAATAATTATGTTTAATCTCCATTGTATGAGAAACAAGCAACCTGAGTAAATACCTAACAACCGCCGGTCTGCTAAACAATTCTGCCTAGCCACTATTGACAAGAAGAATGCATTTAGCTCACGATGACATCAAGCAGTAAATAAACATCTTCATTAAAAAGCTCTAATTTACAAGCAGTAAGTGAGAATTTTTTTTTCTTTCTTGCAGTAATCAGTGTGCCAATCAGAAGGTTCTTTATCTTGAATGCAACCCCAGAGGTAAGTTGATTGTCCTAATGATGCATGACGTTTTTATATTATATTCGGTGTAGAGACATATAATTTGTACAAACAGCAAAATATTTAGCAATTGTATATATAGCCAGCAGAGGCGTAACTAGAACCTTCAGGGCCCTGTGCAAGGAACCATGAAGGGCCCCCTGACCTCTGGTCCTGAGGCCCTTTCTAATGATCCTGGTGTCCTTTTCTCCCATTACGGGGCCCTTGATTATGGTCCTGCAGCAGGACCCCTTTCCGGCGTCTTTTACACATTTGAACCGATCGGACCACCCATTGTTTTGTATGGGGAGGCGGAACAGACATGTCCATTTACACCTGCCTGCATCCGCTCCAATGAAAACAGACTAGCGGATTGGATGACAGTCAGACTGGTCCATAGAGAACAGCAGTCTGTGTCTGTGTCTACTCTGCACAAGTGGAGCAGACATGGACCTGTCCTCCGCCTGCTCGGTGGGGATCAGTGGAAAGATCCCGCACTGAGCAGGTGGATTTGCTTGGTAGAGTCCGCCCATGAGAAAGGGCCCTAAGGGGGAGCTCTGTAATGTAAAGGAAAACTGATGTAAGAGGTGCTCTGGGAATCCTGATGTAAGGGGGTCTCTGCTCACCAAAGCCCCCCATGTACATCAGAGTCCCCCTTTACATTACAGTCCACAGAGCTCTCCCTTACATAAGTGTGCTCAGAGGCTGGCGAGATAAGAGAGGAAGGGTGGGGGACACTTCCCTTACCATAGATGGAGGCTTGGGCCCTGGATTGGTCAGCAAACAAGATCTACTAGCCTGTGCTATACATACACTAAGGCTACTTTCACACTGAGGTGCTTTACAGGCACTACAAATAGAGCCTGCATAGCGCCTATAAAGAGCCTCTCCCGTCTCTCCTGTATGAAAGCCTGAGAGCGGTGCACTTGCAGGATGGTAAAAAAAAGTCCTGCATCTTTGCAGCGATGTATACACCGCTCCTAAATTGCCCCTGCCCATTGAAAACAATGGGGCAGTGCCGGAAAAGCGCCGCTGCAGTGGCGCTTTGCGGGCGGGTTCAACCCTTTTTTGGCCGCTAACGGGGGGTTAAAACCGCCCTGCTAGCAGCCGAATAGCGTCACTAAAACAACAGTAAAGCGGCACTAAAAATAGTGCCACTTTACCGCCGATGCCCGCCCCAGTCTGAAAGTAGCCACAGGCTGGCAGAACATGCTGGGGCTTGTAGTGCACCACAGTAGGGAAACCCCAGGGGGCTGCTGTGTTGGTTGAGGGGCTCTGGAGGGGACAACCCACTCAGTCCCATCAATGACTGGCCCACCTGAGTGCTGCTTTCTTTTCAGTCACTGAGAAGTTTCATTAGGAAGCAAAGCGATTGGCTGACCTGGAGAGATGTGGATCCTCTGTAGAGGGTTGCAGCATCCATAGTACAAGCTCCCCATTCTTCCACTATCTACCTGCAGGCTGCTGGAGTTTCTCTTTGCTAAGCATGGAGCTGCCGAGGATTGGAATGTGGGCGGGGCCACGGTGACACACACGAGGGGGTGGGAGGAGAAGATCCTGATCTCTGTTAACTCTTTCCTCTCCTCTCGAGGAGAAGGGGCGGGGAATGGACCCGTAAAATCAGAGGGGCCTGTCAGTGCGGGGTCCGAGCAGGATGACAGAGAGTGTAATAGACACTCTCTGCTCATAACTGCAGCCAGCAACCCCGGAGCCACATCCCGGGCTTTTGGGGCCCCCCACATGGCCAGAACTCCAGGGCCCAGTCGCAAGTGCGACTGCTGCAACCCTGGTAATTCCGCCACTGATAGCCAGAGAGATAATAAGTAATGAAGTGTGGAATCATAAACCTTCTTATAAATGTTATACCTCCTAAAATATTATCTATTCTAAAGATGTCTTCTTATTTTTAGCATTTAAAAAGTGTAAATAAAACCACATTTCTTACCTATTAAAGTGTTACTAAGTCCCCTTTCACACTTATGCGACTTATCCTGTGACTTTGGACATAAGAGTCACATGACAAGTCATACCCCATGATTCCCAATGATAACCATTCATATCTGTGTGACTTCAAGTCGCACTGACTTCAAAATAGTCCCTGTACTACTTTAGTCCGACTTTGATGCGAGTTGAGGTCCATAGACCCCAAGTTTACACAGGCATTCCCTGAAATCAAATCAGAATCACGTCAAAATCGCGCTATTTTGTTAAAGGGGACTAAACCCACAACAGTAAAATTAGTCTGTATATGCAGTAAAGCATGCTTGTTATACTCACTGTGGAACCTAAGGGGTTAATCCTCCACATTGTATAAAAAGGCTGTTTGATCCTGTCTTCTCTGATCCTCCCCTTCTTCCACAGCCTCCAATCCATCATAGAGAGGTTTTTTTGTTTGTTTGTTTTGAGGGAGGTACATGTCATCAGCACAGGGCCAATCAGCACTGTTCAGACGGAGGGTCAGGGATCATGTAGCCTCATAAGACAGTCAAGGGAGCATGAAAACTCCTACAAGCTTTAACCAGTGCTCGGCTGGACACTGATAGAACTCACAAGACTGCTATATGCTGCTGATGAAAAAAGGTATTTAGCAGTTTATATTTATTTTAAAAAATGCATTTCCATGTTCTGTGTACTGTGGGAGACCAGATATAGTGAATGCAGGCTCCTGGGTTTAGTAACACTTCAAGTATCTTATCACAATTGTCAACCCCATACTTAAAGTGTTACTAAACCCAGAACCTGCATTCACTATATCTGATCTCCCACAGTACACAGAACATGGAAATACAATTATTTTAGCAAATATAAATGGATAAATGCCTTTTCTCATCAGCAGTATATAGCAGTCTTATGACTTGTATCAGTTGCTAGTAAAGCTTGTAGGAAGAGTTTTCATTCTCCTCTGATCCTCTATCTGGACATGTCTGGATGGTGCTGATTGGCCCTGTGCTGATCACATGCACTCTCCCAAGAAAAAAAAAAACTCTGTAGCAATACACACCAAACTGAGCATGTGCAGCCCGTCCCCTAGCTTTAGAAATATCAGAACAAGGGGACGATCAGAGAAGACAGGATCAAACAGCCTTTTTACACAATGCAGAGGCTTAACCCCTTAGGTTCCACAGTGAGTATAACAAGCATGCTTTACTACATATACAGACTGATTTTTAGTGTTGTGGGTTTAGTAACACTTTAAGCGCCATTTTTTGCTTTTCATTAAAGTGCACCTGTACTATAGACTCCGTCACTTTGGTCATTCAGGGCAAGGTGACAGAGGGGGGGTTTACTAAAACTGGTGCATTCAGAATCTAGTGCAGCTGTGCATGATAGCCAATGAGCTTCTAACTTCAGCTTGTTCAATTAAGCGTTGGCAATAAAAACCAGAAGCTGATTGGTTTCTATGCAGAGCTGAACCAGATTTTGCATGATCCAATTTTAGTAAATAACTCCAATAATTTTGTGCTAGCCTACCCTGTGACCTACTCACGACCCACCTTTGCAGTGCCCCCTTACAGCTCCTTTTTCTATCAGAGTCCCCATAAAAAAGTGGTGATTTTGGCTTAGGCAAGTGCTCTTCTCTCATAATAAGGTGCTGTCATTTGCCAGGCCCCAATAATGTCAAATGACAGATGGCACTGACATCATTAATATTGCTAAGCTCTAAAATGGAGCTTACACAGGGTATTGTATGGAAAAATGCAACAGAGTAAAGAAGGTGGAGGAGCACTGCAAAGATGGGAATAGGTGGCTCATAGGATGGACTTTCAAGAGCCTGTATCATTTTGTCCCAAATGGGCTCTTTTTATTAATCCAAAAGAATATTTATTGGTCATGAAAAGGGCATATGTTAACAGCATCATTGCATACAAAGAAACGCACCTACATTGTACATATTCAGTTAGGCAGGCCATGCAATGGCCATACATGTATGAACCTCAGCCTGTTTAGCAGGAACTGGCCGAGATTCAAGTCATGTATGGGCAGGCTGAATGTACTAAGTTGATCGATCTGCTATAGCCGCAAGAAATAATCACTGTCTTCTCCTGCCGGGGATGCTCCCCCCCTCCCCCGCCAGGAGAAGACAATGACCCGACAGGAGGGATTCCCACATCAACACTGTGTGTGTTGATGGTGAAATTGAGCAAATTTCATTCCTGCAACCTGTGTATGGCTAGCCTTAAAGTAATAACCAGGATAAGGTCTGTTCGATATAGCACATACTGTGCATAAAAAATATGTGATGCAGACGATTGGTAAGGAAGCAAGTCATTAGAGACAGATTAAATAAGAGCCCTCGTTACAGACTGTACACAGAAGTGCAAGCTAGTATACCAGAGCCCATAAGAATACAACTGGTTACAGAAACTACTAAAACTGGAGCCAAAAGTGTCATTTGCCACCTCTAAAAGAAGAATGCCTGAAACTCAGTAGTTTTTATAAACATAAGAGAGCAAGGAAGAGTGTGAGGCACTGAAAAGTAAAAACATCATCGGACCTAAACATGTGGAGGAAGGAGGCCTTTCAGCCACTGAATGGTCTCTTTTAAGCGAAAAAAGAGTTGCCTGCATGTTCCTTCGATTTTCTTCTCATAAGCTCTATTGTTCTACTTTACCGTAGTTTGTTCAATGTAATGGGCAGCCTCACTGAACAAAAGAGAGGTAGAGGAGCATGCCAGAGTTCTGACTTTGAAGCTGGAGGTAGATGATTGTAGGTTGATCTCTTGAGGGTTTTACTGATTCCACATTTGTAAAATGTTTATTTGAAGCTTAAAGGATATGTTTACCTTTTCCAAAATAGGCTATGCAGTCAAGGGGCCCCATTAGGTATTTAAAAACTGTGCAGATTTGTATAATATTTTTTCATTTTTGTTTTCATACCTGTAGGCCATTTGGGCCTCTCTGGAATACTCACTGGAAAACTCCAAGTTTGTTTTTGTACCTGTAATTCTGGGAGTGAGCATGCAACAATTTTCAGCCTAAATGCAGGGCATGGTGGTTGCTAATTGGTAGTTTTATTGCCAGGTTTCCTTTGGAACCCAATGGCCTACAGGCATGACAATAAAATTAATGAACACTGTACAAAGTTGCACAGTTTTTTAATATCTACTCGAACCCCTTGACTGCATAAGGTATATTATGGAAAAAGTGAGCCTAGCTTTTAAGATTTAAATGAATGTGTCACAAATGTTTAATATTTACGGGTCCTCATGATTTCATAGCTTATTTCATAGAATAATAAGAATGTGTAACAAAATGTTTTATATTTATGGGGCCTCTTGTCTTCATAGCTTATTTGATTAAATAATAAGCCTTCAATGTACAATATATGGCATTCTTTATCGTGTATGTTTCTAATTAGAATGTGGAAGGAGGGTTTTGGACAGTTCAAGAATAGTTGGTGGAACAGATGCGGCAGTAGGTGCATGGCCTTGGCTTGTCTCTCTGTATTACAATGAAAAACAAGTATGTGGAGCATCTCTGGTGAACAATGAGTGGTTGGTGTCAGCAGCTCACTGTGTCTATGGGTATGTGTCTATGATATTTTATATTTTATTAATGTCTAGCAAATTTTTTACTTTAGAAAGGTCATTCAGCATTTTCCATGTTTTATATAATGTATCTCTTAAGATATCTTGAATAGAGGCCTGACGGATCATCAGCCCACTCATTCAAGACTGCACAGCGGAAACGCTAACAATGCAGCTTGGGTCTTCCTAATTAGGTAGTGGTCTCTGCACTCCGCATACACAGAATTGAATGAATTAAATATGTCTTTAATGGATGTGTAATTCACACATTTAACCTATTCTTCATTAGTAAATAGAGGAAATGTTTTATTGCATCTTTGAAGAGTGATTGCCCTTTAGAAAATTGCAGAGTAAAAATGAGGGTGAAAAATTAAACAGTCACACACAACAGATGCAAGATAGTCTTTACTTGGTTTTAAACAATGTATTAAATGTATTTTCTTGCTCAGTGTTGGATCCATTATCTTACCTTCACCAGTGGGGGGCTTGGAACCTTGCAGTGAACCCCCTTCAACCAGCTACCTACATCTTCAAAAAATTGTACCAAATTGTATGTATGCAGTGTCAATCCCAGTCTACGCTTATTCTTGATTTCATTATTCTGGTCGAGTACCAGTGGATGGAAATGGCAATGCTACTCTGCTTTACTTATCCGTTCACAGTCAGAATAGTGAAACAATGGAGTAGTGCAGTCTGAATTGGACATACAAGGCGTGTCTACAAAGTTTGGTGAATGGTATCAGAAAACAAACAAAACAGAAGATGCAAACAAATTACCTTTATTGGTCTTTAAAATAATCACCATCCTTCACAACACACTTTTGACAACGCTCCTAAAACTTCTGGAAACTGTCAGCAAAGACCTCTTTAGGAATCTATAGCAGAACTGCTGTCACACATTCTTTGATTGCCGCAAAAAGTGCGCCTTCCATGACGCTCTTTAGGTGGGGAAACAGAAAGAAGTCTGCAGGCGCCTGATCAGGGGCGTACGGTGGAAGATTAAAAACAGGTATGCCGCAGTGAACCAAGCATTGGCACACACAGATCGCACAGTGCACAGGCACGTTATCGTGCAGCAACATTCACAGCAGATGCGCCGTAGCAACCATTTCAAAACGTCCTCGTAGAATGCGGCATTTACAGTTTTACCCGCAGGAACAAATTTCTTATGGATGATGCCATCGTTGTCGAAGAGGGCGATCAACATTGTGCTGCCCTTGGACTATTGCAGGCGACTCTTTTTGGGTTGCAGGGAAGATGGTGAATGCAATTCCATCGATTGCTGCATGTATTCCAGATCAAACTGGTAGGACCAGGTCTCATCCCCTGTGAAGTTCGCAGAAAGAATGGATCCTGGTCACACATGGTAATGAAATCTCCAGAGATTTCCATCCATTTTGCTTTCTGTTCATCTATACGTCTGTCAGCTTGTGCGGCACAAACTGGGAACAGTTCTTCCGCTTACCCAAATCTTTGGCAAAGATGGTGCGCACCGTGTCCTTGCTAATGCCCAATTCCTCCATCATCAATCGTAGAGCCAGTCACCAATCTCTTGCCAGCATTTGTCGTACTCGCTCAATCATTTCTGGGGTTCTGCTTGTCAAAGGCCGATCCAATTGTGGCTTATTTCCTTCCCGCCGCTAAAGCCTTTGAACCAGTTGTAAACACAATATCTGCTCACGGCTTTTGTCCCGTACAACATTTCATGCATCTCCATTGCCGTTTTCCCTAATTTGTTTGCAGAACTTGATGTTCACTCGTTGCAAGAATGCACCGTGACCCTACCTGTCACACTGACTATGTTTGACTGCCCGCAGCGGGTTTACCCTGATGGTTATGTGTAGGCGACACTAGGTGGCGCTTCTTGACGTGTCTCTGGATAGCCATGTGCATGAGCGCGCACCTGGCACATGTTGCTTTTGAGATATCGGACCATTCACCAAACTTTTTAGACACACCTCGTATTACTGGTATATCCTCCCCTCTGTGAAGGGATTCACAGAATCCTAAAGTGAGTGTTCTACAGAGTCCTGGGCTGTTCTGACTTTCCATCTCTCAATATAAGGGACCCTGCAGCATTATTTTTACATTTTGATTTTTAGTAAATATGTTTTGGTACCCAGAGCAAGAAAATGAACTCTGCAATTTGCGTAAAACATTTTATTACAATGTGCAAATACTGGAGAGTGAAAAATCTGGCGCAGCTGTGCATGGTAGCCAATTAGCTTCTCATTTCAGCTTGTTTAAGCTTTGACAAAAAAAAAACTGAAAGCTGATTGGTTTCTATGCAGAGCTGCAGCAGATTTTGCACTCTCCATTTTTAGTAAATCAAACCCTGTGTCTCATGTGTCTCCTCCAGTGGCAAAAATAGCACAGAACACGTGTTTAACACCTTCCTTATTTTTATCAAGAAGAGAATCAAATCAATTCTGACACATGTAGAAATTAAAAAATTATGTGTGTGACAACAAGTGCTATAGCTGTCGAAACACTTGTTATGACTCCTTGTTAGCCCTAAATAACCTGATCCTTGACTGAGCAATGCACTGAACCATTGCATTAGGGGTGAGATTGGGCTGTGTATGGTCAAACTTGGGGCTTTTGAATTTGCCTGCTTCTGAATAGCTTTCCTTCCTCAAAAAACTCATGACTACAAAAACATCTTGAAAAAATCTCAAAGCAACTTTGACTTATTTCTAAGTCTATGTGCACAAGTCCTTATTAACAAAAATATAAAAAGAAGACCACCTTAAATACTTACCTGTCTCTGCAGCCCTCCGTACAGATCTCTGCAGTATTAAAGAGAAAATGTTGGCTGTAGATCCTCCAAAATGTAACACTTTCAGGAGTGTTAATTTTGTGATCCCCACTCCCCACTATGTGCTGTGGTTCCCCTAGCCAGCCCCTATGTCAATACAGGAAACAGTAGTGACATGGGAGCTAGGGGATGAAACTACTGATTACAGAGGGAAGAGGGATCTGACTCTTCTGGAAGTGTTGAATTCTGCAAAATCGTCAGCTGCCGTTTTTTTATTCACTAAAGTAAAGATCGGTGGCGCAGGTAGCAGGAGAGATGAGAAGTCACTTTCAGGCTGGGTTCACACCATCACCGCATGCGTTTCCCAGCAGGGGTCCGCTGCATCCTGGTTCACAGTTTCAGGTCCGATTTCAGCCCAAATTTTTGGCTGAATTCGGACCTGAAATGGACCAAAAGACGCATAGTTTTCCTGAGCAAATTCGCACCGGAGCTGCTCCATAGGGAGCCGGTCAAAATCTCCTGCTATTGCGAATTGGATGCGAGGGACCTCCATCCACTTTGCAATGGTGTGAACCCAGCCTTAAAGAGTTATTCCACATATAATTGATGCCTCTGGTATGTGTAGAAGCACATGGGCTGGATCACTGGATGATATCTTTTACTATATCTCTTGGCATCTCTGTTGGTAAAACTGGTCCTACGCTAGTAAAGTTTCCTTCAAAATATTTTGTTTTAAGAAAGTTAATTCAATTTTCTAATCGTTAGTGGAGCAAATTAACCTTCCTTTTCATTCATAGTGAAAAAAGAACAGGATGGAAAACATTTCTTGAACAAACACATTTCTATTAGTTTATGTGTTTTTTGTTCAGGAAATGACATTCATTCCAAAACCGTATGTTAAAAGCAAACTACATTTTGAAGTACCTTTGAGTGGCATTTGTCATGACATCAAATGAATGTTCATCCTAAAATCTTCTGGTGTATGGCCAGATTAAAGTGTTACTAAACCCACAACTGTAGAATCAGTCTGTATGCAGTAAAGCATGCTTGTTATACTCACTGTGGAACCTAAGGGGTTACTCCAACACATTGTGTAAAAAGACAGTTTAAACCTGTCTTCCCTGTTCCTCCCCTTCTTTTACTGTCCCCAATCCATCTCCTGATAGAACAGAGCCTAGGAGGCTCAGTTTGGTGTGTATTGCTTGATTGTTTTTTTTTTATTTTGGGGGAGGGTGCATGTGATCAGTACAGGGCCACTCAGCACTGTCCAGACAGAGGGCCAGGGGTCCTGCAGCCTCATAGGACAGTCATAGGAAAATGAAAACTCCTACAAGCTTTAACCAGTGCTTGGCCAGACAGATAGAAGTCACAAGACTACCATATACTGCTGATGAGAAAAGGTATTTAGCAGTTGATATTTTCTAAAATAATTGCATTTTCATGCTCAGTGTACTATGGGAGACCAGATATAGTGAATGCAGGGTCCTGGGTTTAGTAACACTTTAAGCCTCATCAGTCGAATATAGCTTTCACCTTCTACAGCAAAGGGTCCTCATTTTTCTTCCTACATTTTTCATCATTTAAAACCAATTACACATTATCATCATTATCAAATTATCTGGAAGAAAGGCACTCTTTCTAAGTGGCCATTGCAGTTTGGCAAGTAAATCAAGGAGACAATTCGTATGAGGTTAACATCCAAAACAAGTGGGAAATTCATGTTTAAAAAAATTCCAGTTTGGGTGGGCTAAGACTGACGTTTATAGTTAAATTAAACAATATTAAATCATGTTTGAGTTAAACAGACATTTGTCTGGGCAGAAATCATATCTGTATATTTGGAGCACATCTTCCTTCTTTAGTATTGCCATTGTTTGACAGCCTACCCTTGTTCACATTTCAAAAATGAAAAATCAATATTAAAACAGCTGCTGTTGCAACCAGCCACAGCCCAAGTTATTTATATTCATATGTTTGGTTAGCATATAATATCGACTTGCAGAAATGTGCGGTTCACAGATAAAGCCTTTAGCAATATGTAAATGATGTCCCAGTTGGTTGTAAGGCAGATCTCAGCTGCACTGCTTACTGCTTTTTAGCCCCTCTCCATGCAGGTTGGAGGTGCCAAGAACTGGTCTCTCAAGCCAATTGTTTCTCAGCCCAAGCATACTACCAATCATTTGCATCAGGAGGCTGATGACTAATTGGCTTGAGATTTTTAACTTAGCTGTTTTGAATAATTCAATTAATAACCCCTTTATAACTGCTTTGTTGTTCCTGCTACTGTTATAATTTATAGCTTTCTGGCTGGAATCAGGGGATCTGCTAATAATTCTGTGTTAGGGAACTTGTGTCCCGTGGAGCAGTCAGAAAACATTAAGTGCTCTCCAATTATAATAAACTAGCTCACTTATTTTGATACAAAGCTTGAATTATGTGTACTGCAAAAGAGGTCAAAGATTAACACAGAACATAGAGATGGAAGCATTCAGCCGTTTACAATGCTAAACTTTTCTTTGTGATCTGCAGAAGGAACTTAGTACCATCCAAATGGAAAGCCAATCTAGGAATGCACAACAGTGCTAACCTGAGCTACTCGCAAACGGAAACCAGATTGATTGACCAGATCATCATAAACCCACATTACAACAAACGCACTAAAAACAGCGACATAGCCATGATGCATCTAAAGGATAAGGTTAATTATACAGGTAAGGAGATAATAGTATAGTGCCATGCAACTAGAGAAATTAATTTGTGAACTGCTAATGCCGTCCTGCAAATGCTTAGCCAACTCAGAGTATGCTATATAAATTATCAATTTACCTTAAAATGACACTAAACTGGGGTTTAAAAAAAAGAGACTTCTAGTCAAGTATGGATTCTTAAATCAAAAGAGTACCTTCTATTGCTCTCAGACTACTCTAAATCTTCAAATTCCTTTTGTGTTTTTGCTGCTATGATCCAACTTCCTGTTAGTGGATGGCTACATTCATTCCTTATGGTCCCACTGTATGTAGGAATGTAGCCACCCTCTCTTGCTTACTCCCAAGATGGATTATGGGATTTGTAGTGTGCATAGTGCAGTGTACATGACCGTAACTAAGGTGCACCACTTGCGCCAAATAAACAGAAGTGAGGGCCATTAAAAGAGAAGCAAAGGATGTTTTTTTTTACAAATTAATACTAACTTTGTGCTTATCTTGTGTCATTGGAAGAAGGGGATACTAACTATTTTTACCACCTTCCCCCAATCCTGTGAGCTGTTAGACAGCAAGCATTTTTTGATCTGATGACATGACATTTGGATTTGGTAACTTTCTTGTTCAAATATTTTATTGAGTAATATACAGTACAATAAACTTTTAAATCAATAACATTTGTAATAAAACAATGAGTATAGGCATCGATAGCGTGGCTTCTCAAGTATAAAACTACTAGCAAGTAGTATCTTTTCAAACTATACACTTTGAGGATTTTGTCTCAGGCATTGGAGTTCATCTGTTACAAATAGTGAAAAGTAAAAAGTAAAACAGTTTAATGCAATCTTAAAACAAGAGTATGAAAAGGGACGAAGTAGACAGTGGGCTGGTAGAATTGTTAGCTGTGGAATACTTGGGGGAAATAATCAAGCTGTTCCAGGGCCAAGGTCCAGCTATATGGCTTGGTAGTTCCTGGGGTGAGGCTCAATAATCCAAACTATTCCATATGTCCTCGTTGTAAGTAGGTTGTGAAACAAAGCTTCGGTGATGTCTATGTTTCTAGATTCATTTGTGTAAGGGACCTGATGGGTCGTGGATAGCGTGAAGTGCGAGAGTAAAAGGTACATCAGGTGGATGGGAAGGAAGGAAGAGTGGGGTGAGGGGGGTAAATGAAGGGGGGGGGTTGTCTCCAGAGAGGGCCATCAGTACAAAGAATCCAGTATGGTATATGGATAATGTTGTGGTGAGTGATATTCACACTTAGGGTAGTAGTAGTGAGCAGTTTAAACCCGGTGGTAGGTAGTGTTCAATCCATGGGTTCCACAGTGATTCAAATTTAGATATTTTGTTGAATAGGACTGCTTTGGTTTTAGCACGGATCATTGCTTGTGTTACTCTTTGTTTGAATGACACTATACATAGCTATGGTTTGTTTTGCTGCAGTGGTTACAAAGAGCATGAATTTGAATTGACGGTGTGTTATAGCCTGTGGTTTGCTATTCAGGTGGATTTGGTAACTTTCATGTTGATGGGTACCTATGCCACCTCATCATTTTCATATTTGTTAAATGGGCTTAGAGTACACTAATGTCTTGTGACTCATTACTGATTACTGGTGCTTGCAAATTGGAATCTTAAGTTGGCAATATATGATATACTTATTTATTTATTTATTTCAGGTACTTATATAGCGCCTTCAATTTACGCAGCGCTTTACATATACATTGTACATTCACATCAGTCCCTACCCTCAAGGAGCTTACAATCTAAGGTCCCCAACTCACATTCATACATACTAGGGACAATTTAGACAGGATTCAATTAACCTACCAGCATGTCTTTGGAGTGTGGGAGGAAACCGGAGTACCCGGAGGAAACCCACGCAGGCACAGGGAGAACATGCAAACTCCAGGCAGGTAGTGTCGTGGTTGGGATTCAAACCAGCGACCCTTCTTACTGCTAGGCGAGAGTGCTACCCACTACACCACTGTGCTGCCCATGTACTGTAATCGTGGCCTTACACACTTCGATTTTATTATTTGATTGATGTGCAATCCAATCAGAAGTCAATCAAATAACCATAACTTCCCTTCCAGTTTATTTAGACTTGGTTTAGATCAGATATGAGCAAGAATGGAAAACTATCAATCAGTTTGAACCAGTCATAAATTCTGTCAGAAATGTGATCATATTTTGATTGATTGGACTATGAGGTTGCCCAGTAGAAAGAGATCAAATGGATAACTTAGGATCATATCTTTCAGCTATCGATCAAATTACACTTTGCAATATGTGCCATATTGTTCAATTGTGTTGTCAACTGTTGATCATTCCTATCAGGAGAGGTCAATCAGAGAAGAAATGAATATTTAACAAAGCGTGTGTGGCCACTATTAAAGTGGCTGTAAAGCCTAAACATTTTTTACCTTAATGCAAGCATCTTCCCCCCTTTTACTTACCTGACCCCTCATTCGATCCATCGCCGTGCAGCTCTTCTCTCATCTCACTTCCGGGTTTTGCTGGGGCACCGGGAGCCAATGGCTCCCAGTGCTGTCAATCAAAGCCAGTGACAAGAAAGTGGCAGGGGGGTAGGGCCCTAGTCCCACTCTCTGTGTCAAAGCGCGCAGCAATGGGCTCAGGAGTGAGCACGCATGAATTCCCCCATGGGAAACCTCTTTCCATTGGGGCACTGGACAGAGGGGAGGGGCCAGGAGCGCCGAGGGGGGCCCAAAAAGAGGAAGTTTGCGGCCGCTCTGTGTAATTACATTGCACAGAGCAGGTAAGTATAGACATGTTTGTTATGTATTTTATTTTATTTTAATTTACCTTTACAATCACTTTAAACTCTAAACAATATCTGAACAGGTACAACTGTTTAGAATATGGCGATCATTTAACACAGCTCAAAAGCACATGCTCTAAATATAGAATTTAAACAAATGAAAGAAAACACACAATCACACTATCTATATTCAGCAAAATAATGCTGAGCTGTTTGTGAGATTCACAGATTTCCCTTCACTGTATTAACATTACTTCACTGACACTTGTGCTATCCAGCATCTCTAATACCAGTTAAACTATTACATCTTCACACCTGCGAGTATTTATCACCAGAAATGGGAGGCCAGGTTCACAAGCCAGATGTGAATGGCTGCAGTGTGAAAGCTAAAAGCAATTCTCACACAAAGCCATAATGATGGAAGATCTGGCATCTCACCCACTGTCTTAAAGAGTTGCTAGCAAATTAAGAAAAGGAATGCCTTCTTTTATATATAATGTAAATTTTATTATTAAAGTATAACTAAAGGCAAAACTTTATTTTTTAATTTTCATAGAGTGGAAAGGGATTAGAGCACCTGTCAGTTTTCATTGTTTTCTATTCCCCCGTGAAGGAGATTCACCCTCTCTATTTGTCCTGTTTACCATTATCAGTGAAAGTAAAAGAAAATCCCAAATTTTGGGTTGTCCCTAGAAAACTAATAGAGGGAAAATCTTCCAATTAAAACACTAGTTCTGATGACTTTGGGGATCCCCAAGAGGGATTGCCTTAGTTTGTAGGGATTTCCTCTCACTTTCTGTTTAGCTATGGGACAGGAAGTGAGGGGAAACCTCTGCAATGGAACATAGATGGCGAAAAAAAATCTGACAGGGGTTCCAACCCTCTCTTAAGTCTAGTACACACAGGCCGAATGTCAGGTGGCATCGGCCGGTTCAATAGAAAGCGTCCGACATTTTGTGTACTGAAGTCGGTCAGACAGCAGCTGTCAGTTTTTTTTTCGTTCAGCCTTACTAGGCTAAACGAAAAAAAACGACTAGTGTTTACGATACGTATAAGGTTGTTAGACCTGTTCTAGGGACAACTGATCACATCCACATCACTGTAGGGTGTATTGGAAAAGAATTAGGAGAACGCACTCTCCCATAGGGTAATGGGACTTTAAAGGATGTGAAGTTGTCACTGAGGTAAGCACACAAGAATATAGTGGTAATAAATTGTCATTTTTTTACAAATTACATAGACGCGTTTCACAGAACCACGAGTCTGCTTCTTCTGGGCAACTCTACATGCACCTAGATTTGTCAATCAGATTACAGAAAACATAATTATAATCACATTTATATTGTTTTCAATAGCTTTTTTCACATTTCTCAAAATACATGTATAATATGATAACATTAACATAGGTGCTCACCAATTACAAAAAAATTAACTGTGTGTGGCCGACAGTATTGCAAGGAAAATCAGACCATCATCCGGCAAATGTCAGAGCTATTGACCTAGTCTGGTGGACATTGGATCGTGGCGAAGGCAAAGGGCATATGTCCCCCGGTAAAATACCTACAATACCAAAATGATGTACGAAGATGCAGGAAATACATCATTATATATTCTAATGGTCTATAATGGCTTAAATCAGCATACAGTGGGGTCAGAGCCCTGACTTAAACCCAATTGAGCATCTCTGGAGAGACCTAAAAATGCCTGTCCACCAATGTTTACCATCCAACCTGACAGAACTGGAGAGGATCTGCAAGGAGGAATGGCAGAGGAACCCCAAATACAGGTGTGACAAACTTGTTGCATCTTTCCCAAAAACACTCATGGCTGTATTAGGTGAAAAGGGTGCTTCTACTAAATACTGAGCAAAGGGTCTAAATACTTAGGACCATGTGATATTTCAGTTATTCTTTTTTAATAAATCTGCAAAAATGTCAACAATTCTGTGTTTTTCTGTCAATATGGGTGCTGTGTACATTAATGAGGAAAAAAATGAACTTAAATGATTTTAGCAAATGACTGCAATATAACAAAGAGTGAAAAATTTAAGGGGGTCTGAATACTTTCCGTACCCACTGTATAACCAATGTATATTTACTTAAAGAATCAATGGGCAGCCAAAAGGGACAACTATGGAAGCCTAGGTGCCTACATATGCCATGCATAAACCTTAGGTTACCAAGCCAGTGTCCAAATTGGTCCAACCGCAAGAACATACATATACCAACATCCACACCATTCTTGCGGTTGGACCGCTTTGGACACTGGCTTGGTATACCTAAGGTTATGCATGGCATATGTAGGTATGTACGCTTCAGCGTACACTTACATGTCTATACAGCATTTCCTCTCACAGAGCTCAGAGTAATCCCCCTGGCAATGCTTCATCATGCTTTTCTCTCCAGAATGATCAGAGCCATCTTGTTTCATTCATTATCTTAGGTCAGCATCTAATTTCCGGACTGAGATGCTCTCCCAGAGATGTCACAATCATATATGTCCTAGGGCCCTTGCAGTTTTTGGCTGTTCATAAATGTATGATGCAGAACATACTCTGCTGCAGCCTCTCACCTTTTCACTTGCTTCAAAGTGATAATGGTACAATGAGATCAATGTAAGAAAGGAGACTGAGAAAATGATTCCTCTTGACTGCAGCAGACTGGTGATATCATCTCAGCCTGGGCAACGTTACTGGAGTGGAGCTTAACCTCCCTGGTGCTATGATTATGTCCGATTTTTGCGTCTCAAAGTGGTACATTGTTTTGCATAGAAATTTGGCGTTTTATATTGTAGGCCTGTAATTCTTAGGAATAACTCACTTAAATCTGTCCAAACAAGAGTCTAGTAGATATCCTGAGTATGATAAAGTTTGAAACACGAAATCATAAATTATAATATAATAAATAACTATAAATGATTATCAAAAATAATAATATAATAATAATAACATTTCAATAGAAAAGAATTGTCACTGTCATTACTTTCAGTGTCTAATGACAAATTTCCCCACAAATCACTATCGCTCAATTCTGCAAGTGATTCTTATTTACTATCGCTGTTTTCTAGCTGGTCAAAAACGCTTTTGACGTAAAGGGACACTTTTTGGTTGCTATGGACATTCTCAAGTTTCCAGGCAGAAAGAACAGTATATATAATATAAAACTGCATGCAGGGCATGGGTCAAAGCACTAGGGACAAAAGGGAGGTGAAATGATTTGATACAGTAATGTAATCTTACAGTTTACAGTGTACCGTATGTGTTATATTTTTTGCACTTTTTGAATTTGCTGCCGGGCTCCTCCCCCATGCGACGCAACACTCGCAGGGAACGGAGCCTGGCATACAATACATCGGATGGAGGACACAGCCCGCGGACAGAGCCGGAGGACATCGCAGGATCCTGGGGACAAGGTAAGTAACTTTGCCTGGATCCTGAGTTGCAATCCTGAGTGTGGCTCAGGGTTACTGCTTTTGGTAGTGAAAATTCACCCCGAGCCACAATCGGGATTATCGCTAGGGAGGTTAAAGCAGAACTAAAGGCAAAACTTTTTTTTTGGATAGAGTAAGGGAGGGTTATAACCCCTGTCAGTTTTTCTCTCTTTTTGCCATATGTTTTGCATTGGAGGGAATTCACTTCCTGCCCCATAGCCAAAACATGAAATGAGAGGAAATCCCTCCAAAGAGGAAATCTCCGGTTGAGGGAAACACCAGAAACAGTGTCCCCAGTGGACGGTTTCCCCTCTATTACTGTTCTGGGGACAACCGAAAATGTAGGATTTTCTTTAAAGGGGTTGTAAACCCTCTAGGTTTTTCACCTTAATGAATATGCATTAAGGTGAATAACCTTCTGTAGTGCAGCAGCCCCTCAGAGCCCCCCTTTTAGTTACCTGAGCCCGATCTTTCCAATGACGAGAAAGAGCACAGCAGCTCCAGCCGCTGTCTCGGGTCCTCATTGGATAGATTGATAGCAGCAGGAGTCATTGGCTGTCAGTCGAATCCAGTAACACGGCAGCCAAAGGGCAGAGCGGAATCCTGCTGTCTGTGTCAATGGACACAGCAGCAGGACTCGGGAACGCGCCCACACGAGTGCCCCCATAAGTGCCCCCACGCTCTCCGGGGGGGGGCACTTGAGAAGAGGAGGAGCCAGGAGCGCTGCTGAGGGACCCCAGAAGAGGAGAATAGGGGCCACTCTGTGCAAAACCCTTGCACAGAGGAGGTAAGTATGACATGTTTGTTATTTAAAAAAAAAAAAAAACCTTTACAGCCCCTTTAACTTTTCATAATAACAGGACAAATAGAGAGGGTGAATCTCTCCCTTTTATTGCTGTCTGTGACAGGGTCACAGACAGCAATAAAAATGTGACAGGTGTTCTAATCCCTCACCACTCTATCCAGAATTAAAATAAAGTTTTGCCTTTAGTTACTTTAAACACTGCTTTTAATAATAATAATATAATAACATGCAGCTTTTTTTTTTTTTTTTGAAAATGTGAAAATATTGTTCTGTATATTGTGACATGCCAGGAATGCATTTACAGTATGCAGACTAGTAAAGTTACTGAGATACAATTTAACTTCTATACAGTGCCTTGCAAAAGTATTCACCCTCTTGGCTTTTTACTTATTTTGTTACATTACAGCCTTTAGTTCAATGGTTTTTTTTTTAATCTGAATTATATGTGATGGATCAGAACACAATAGTCTAAGTTGGTGAAGTAAAATTAGAAAAATATATACATAAAATAATTTTTCAGAAATAAAAAACTGATAATTGGCATGTGCGTATGTATTCACCCCCCTTGCTATGAAGCCCATAAAAAGCTCTGGTGCAACCAATTACCTTCAGAAGTCACATAATTAGTGAAATTATGTCCATCTGTGTGCAATCTAAGTGTCACATGATCTGTCATTACATATACACACCTTTTTGAAAGGCCCCAAAGGCTGCAACACCTAAGCAAGAGGTACCACTAACCAAACACTGCCATGAAGACCAAGGAACTCTCCAAACAAGTAAGGGACAATGTTGTTGAGAAGTACAAGTCAGGGTTAGGTTATAAAAAAATATCCAAATCTTTGATGATCCCTAGGAGCACCATCAAATCTATCATAACCAAATGGAAAGAACATGGCACAACAGCAAACCTGCCAGGAGATGGCCACACACCAAAACTCACAGACTGGGCAAGGAGGGCATTAATCAGAGAGGCAGCACGGAGACCTAAGGTAACCCTGAAGGAGCTGCAGAGTTCCACAGCAGAGACTGGAGTATCTGTACATAGGACAACAATAAGCTGTATGCTCCATAGAGTTGGGCTTTATGGCAGCGTGGCCAAAAGGAATCCATTACTTTCAGCAAAAAACAAAATGGCACGTTTGAGTTTGCGAAAAGGCATGTGGGAGACTCCCAAAATGTATGGAGGAAGGTGCTCTGGTCTGATGAGACTAAAATTGAACTTTTTGGCCATCAAAGAAAACGCTATGTCTGGCGCAAACCCAACACATCACATCACCCAAAGAACACCATCCCCACAGTGAAACATGGTCGTGGCAGCATCATGCTGTGGGGATGTTTTTCAGCAGACAGGACTGGGAAACTGGTCAGAGTTGAGGGAAAGATGGATTGTGCTAAATACAGGGATATTCTTGAGCAAAACCTGTACCACTCTGTGTGTGATTTGAGGCTAGGACGGAGCTTCAACTTCCAGCAGGACAATGACCCCAAACACACTGCTAAAGCAACACTTGAGTGGTTTAAGGGGAAACATGTGAATGTGTTGGAATGGCCTAGCCAAAGCCCAGACCTCAATCCAATAGAAAATCTGTGGTCAGACTTAAAGATTGCTGTTCACAAGCACAAACCATCCAACTTGAAGAAGCTGGAGCAGTTTTGCAAGGAGGAATTGGCAAAAATCCCAATGGTAAGATGTGGCAAGCTCATAGAGACTTAACCAAAGGGACTTGGAACTGTGATAGCTGCAAAAGGTGGCACTACAAAGTATTGACTTAAGGGGGGTGAATAGTTATGCACATTGACTTTTTCTGTTATTTTATCCTATTTGTTGTTTGCTTCACAATAAAAAAAAAGGTTGTTGTGAGGCAACAAAACACGAAAAATGCCAAGGAGGGTGAATACTTTTGCAAGGCACTGTAGGTGCTGCACAAGAAGAAAAAAAAGACAATCCCTTTTTAGTTAAATATTTCCCCCTAATATTCCTTGATGAAATCGAGGATGATAGCTGGTTTGGTCAAGAGCCATTAATGCCATAAGGCATTATAAGAATTTTATTTCTGACAAAGCTCTCTAGGGACAGCACTGATATACAAGCTCACCTCGTCTCCTGTCTGTTCCCTTGGACACGAGGCAAACAGTGATTTGGAAGCATTATGTGCATCATGCGTGTGTTTGAAAAGGTGTAACATTAACCTTTTAAACCAGAGACGCTAACATAAAGGGGATGTCGTAGCATTTTCAGCATTCTTTTAGATATACAAATAAAAGAGGTAAGCTTGAAGAAAACAATCTTTCAATATGTGCTAATGTTTTTAAAATCTTTTTTTTCTCTGCATAATTTGCAATTATATATTGTAAGTACATGAGGGCAGGCTTATTTTTAGACATGTGCACACTGAAATATTTCGTTTCGGAATTTCGTTTTCGTCCAAAAAATAAATTTATTTAATTACTCCCGAAATTCGTCATTTATTTCATTTTTCGTTAAAAATTGCATTCGTCCGAAAATCCAAATTAATTAAGGTCGAATCTGTCATTCAAGGCTTATGGTGTCTGTCGAATGTTTCGCTGCTTTGTCGAATCTTCATCGTTCATGTTGAATGTATATAGTTCAAACAGAAAACGGACTGCTGATAGTGATAACTGATCAGACAGGTAACAAGATAGGGTATATAGAATCTATATAGAATCTCAATATATAATATAGAATCTATAATAATAAATCCCCCCCCCCCCACAACACGGGCAGCCTCTGAGGCTATCATAACACTAGCAACACTAGTATCACTATCAAGTTCACAACACAAACACAATAGCAGCAGATTATTATGAAAAAGTTATGTTGAACTGTAGCTTGCTTCACTATTGTTCTACTGCTGTGCTTATGCTTAATTGCTAAATAATTCAGGTTCTCTGACAAACGGACCAGCTAAGATTGACTGTCTTCTGAAATGATTCAGTGTGTGTGTCTCTCTCTGGTAGCAAATCGTGAGTGAAAGTAAGTTGGCTGTACGTGTGTACTTAGTTCTAGCTATTTTACTGCCCCTCCTCTTTGGTTACAATCAGCCAATAACATTCATCATTATCATTATCATTATTTTTATTTTACTTCCCCCACCCAATTCCAGCAGCGATCTTTTCTCTCTATGTCGAATATTTTCTCTCTATGTAGAATAATCTTGGACAAATAGAGTTAAGGTTAGGCACATTCAACCACAGGTTCGATGGACACAGATTGTTATTGTCAGCATCATGTCGAATCTCCTATCTATATCGAACTGCTGTCACAACGAAAACGAAAATAAAGCATTTCTTTATGTCGGATCTTTCGTTTTTCGGATTCTGCACTTTCGTTATTGTTTGTTAAAACGATAACGAAAATACCTGAAATTCGGACGAAAATGCATTCGGATGAAAATGAATGCACATGTCTACTTATTTTCTCATTATACACAGAGACTCTTGGGCAGCAGTTACTTTCGTTTTTTATAGGGGGTTTTTTGCCCAATAAACACTGGAAAGAACTCAGAATTACTAGCGGTAATTAGGGTTGTTGGTCCTTCAGGAGCATCCAAACAAATTCTAGTGACCCTATGAGAGCAATCTCTGTTTATTATGCCACTTTAGAATTTCCTCATTCTCTATGTAGACTCTGGGCCCTTGACCCTATGGGAGAAATCTCAGACAATTTATGAGCAGTGAAAACGTCTTGCAATGTCCACTGCCAACAGCTTCTTCCCAGCTCCCCAGGACACTCTTTAGCACAGAATCGTCCTCCTAAGTTGTTCCATTCAACAGCTGCATTAAGGTACCTTGCAGGGGGGGGGGTGCATTGCCACCACCACCTTTAAAGATAACCCCCAATGTTGAAAGGCTTGCAACCTGATATGGATACAGGAAATGGGGTGGTCGCATGCTCACTGCTCTCCAGAGGTGGGGGACTCGAGTCACATGACTTGACTCGAGTCGGACTCGAGTCACCTGTTTGAGGACTTGCGACTTGCTTGACAAAATTAAATAAATGACTCGACTTGACTTTGACTTGCCACTAATGACTTGCGACTTGACTTTGACTTGGGCTATTTGACTTGCAATGACTTGCAATGACTTGGCACCACCAGTGCTGTGTCTTGGCCTAGGCAAAAGCCGCCCCCCCACAAAAGAAAGCTCCCCCGAGTCCCGGCTTCTGCCCGCACAAATACAGCTTGCCAACATTGTGGGCGGGGATCGCATAGGTGTCCGCGAGCGGCGCTTGCAGTGTTCGCGGCCGCCGCAGACTTTTTTTTTATTTGATGATGACTGTGCACAGTGCTGCAGTCTCTCCTCCTAGGCTGTACAGGTCTCTGTATTCCGTCCGGCCAGGCCGCAGCGCCGCCCCCCTCCTACTGCGGAGTGATCTCTGAGGGAGGGGCTGGGCTTCTGTGCAAGTGTGCAGAGCCAGCAGCGTGAGTCGCGGGCCTCACGGTGGGGGAGGAAGAAGGAACTGGAAGTTGCCCAAGGAGCCAGCCAAGCCTAGCCGACTGACTGAATCTGAGTGGAGTCCAGTCCAGCAGCCATAGAGTAAGTCATGGCAGACTATTATTCTTCTACTGAGGGGGCACTGGAGCAGGGACAGTCACACGACTCAGGGAGGAACTGGTCTGAGAATGGGGGACAGTGCAGTGGTCGTTGCAGCACAGAAGAAAAAGCACAGAGCCCGGAGCTGAGGAGGAGGAAACAGATTTGCAGAAGCTGCAGGTTTGTTTGATGCAGTGCCAAGCAAATGCTTCCTTGCAAACTTTGCAGGGAAGCATTAGCTTGCTTGGCACTGCATCAAACAGACCTGCAGCTTCTGCAAATCTGCACTAGTGATGTAGCAGCTAGCAGGGCCCTGGCCTGTACTGATGATTACAGGACGCAGATATGATTGCAGATGCAATCTATCATCAATATCATTGCACATGCTAAAACTATGAAACCTAGGTAGGTACAAACCTTCTTTCCTTGTTTTCTCCTCCTCCTCGGCTCTGTGCTTTTTTTCTCCTGCTATGCGACGGCCACTGCACTGACCCTCAGTCCCAGACCAGTTCCTCCCTGAGTCCTTCACTAATTAACTATTACTTGTGCGAAGTACAAAGTGCTCAACGTGAATATTACATAAAAATCATATTGCTGAATTAAGTTCTCCATGCGTACTACAAACTCATTAAACAGTCCACATCCAGTGAAAGTTCATGTACTGCAATGCTCCATGCATGCTGAAATCAATGCAAGCTTTAGCACTGGTCACTGTATTGGTGTCACTGGTGCCCAAAAAGTGTCACTATGAGTCACTAATGTAATATTCTAATCTGGAATGATAAACGTGTCACTGTTTTAAACAAGGTTAGGTTAAGACCGTATATATATAATACATTAAAAATAGTTCTGTAAGTACTAGTGTACTAAGCAGCAACACCTTATTTTCTGGCAGTGCCCGGGCCATCCCGACAGCAAACTCTGGATCCACCCCTGACAGATCAACGCACAAGGCAGCTATAATGGAGGGAGCAATTCCAAAAATAATTAAATTTGGATTTAAGGATTATATTTTAGATGTTGGTGAAAAGAAGAGAACGGCGATATGCAAGGTCTGCAACTCAAAAATAAGAGACACGTCCACCACAACATCCAACTTCATCCGTCACTACAAAACCCACAAAGAAAAGTAGGTACAGTAACGTCACGTGTATATATATATATATATATATATATATATATGCAAATTAGGCCTACATCCCACTTTAGGTGGGAGCAGAGTGTATTGTTGTTCAAATCAATAAATCACATAGCTAACTTTTTTTTCTATCTCTCTTCTGTTTACTCTATAGATATGAAGAGTACATCCATACCAAAGGGACTTTTGATGATACCCAGCCTCAAATCTCACAATTCATCGCACAGGGGACTGTGCAGCTATACCACTGCAACCACCAGCAGCAAAAGGCAATTACAAACTCAATCCTGTCAGACCTCATTCTAAACTGCAACATGCCACTGTCCATCATTGAACATCAAAGCTTTCGTCGCTTTTTGTCAATAGTAGACAACAAATACTCTCCAGTAAGTAGAAGAACAATTACTGGCAAGCTTGACAATCTGGTGGCAGATAGGAAAATGAAGCTGAAAAATGAACTCGAAGTGGTAGATCATCTGTCAGTGACTGTAGATATATGGTCAGACCGCAGGATGAGAGGCTTTCTTGGAGTCACAGTGCACTGGATCAACATTGAGGATGACCGTCTTCAGTTAAAATCACAGTTGCTTGCTTGCAACCGCTTCAAAGGTCCCCATACAGGGGAAAGAATTTGTGAGGAATTTGAGCATATATGTGAAGAGTACAAGATTAAAAAAAAGGTAGACCACATCATCTGTGACAACGCCGCAAACATGAAAAAAGCATTCACTACATGTTTTCCAGGACAGCTAGATGAAGACGATGACCTTGATGATTCAGACATTTGGAATGACCTGTCAGTGGAAGAACAGGAGATGTTTGACAATTATTTGAGTGCAAAAACCCAGACTAGACTTCAATGTTTTGCACACACGCTTCAATTGGTAATAGGTGATGGACTTAAAGAGACTAAATTAGTCAATGCAGCTCTCGCCAAAGCTTCCAGGTTGAGCTCCTTGTTACACACAAGCACCTCTTTCAAGGAAAAATTTGAGGAGGAGTTTGGACAGCGTGGAATCCCTGCCTCTGTTACCACACGCTGGAATTCCACACTGAGGCAATTGAAATCAGTGGTCAGCTGTGACCAGCTGAAACTGACTAGAATGCTTGAAGATGGGGGACACAAAGAGACTGTATTCACAGCTAGAGAGTGGAATCAGATTAAGGAACTCGTGGATGTCCTTCAACCTTTTGGAGAAGCCACAGACCTCTCACAGGGAGAAAAACTTGTGACAATAAGTGCTGTTGTACCCTGTATCCTTTCTCTGAATCACCACTTGGAAAATCATAAAGAGAGCGTGCGCTACCTTGGTGGCTTGATCCGTAGCCTGCAAGAATCACTCCAAAGACGATTCGAAGGGATCTTTGTCAATGTGAGGATGGCAGATGAACAGAATGATGTAGCAACCTTACCCTTCTCTGACCCTCTATACCTAAAAGCTGCTCTGCTGGATCCTTCATTTGGCACCATGTGGTTGACCCATGATGTTTTGGCTACCGAAAATGTCAAGGAGGCTGTGTCTGCGATGATAAAAAGTATGTTATGTTTTTGGTAATAACCCGTTTGCAGTAATAACACCTGAGTGCATTGAGTCACTGTTTTATGCTTGTGTTTTTCAGACTTGATTCTCAAAGAGGACTGCAAGCCCACCCCAACAACCACCGATGAAGACGAGCAAATGCCAGTGGCAGAGTCAGAGAGTCAATCTGGGCTGTTCACAGCATACCGCAAAAAACAGAAGAGAGATTCATGTTCCAGTCCCCAAATACAGCTGAACCAGTATTTAGACATTTGTGATGGACAGAGCTGCCTTCAGTTTTGGGCCATGAACAGGCACATGCTCCCCTCTTTGTTCAGGGTAGCGGTAAGAGTAATGTCAGTCCCTGCATCAAGCGCACCTGTTGAACGTGTGTTTAGCCATGGTGGGGTGATAATGCGACCCCATCGCTCACAACTGAGCGAGAAAGTACTTTCAAATTTAATTTTTTGCAAATGCAATGCATTTTAGGTGGCTATTCTGAGAATAGCCACTTAACATGCATTGCATTTGCAAAAAATAGTATTCTGAGAAGTCAGAATACTATTTTTTGCAAATGCAATGCATTTTAAGTGGCTATTCTAATAACTAAGAAAAAAGGAATAGAAGTAGATAAGCGCTGTTTCCAAGCCTGGTGAATTCAAATGTGTTATTCCCTTAGTGGGAGGGCAGTATGGAGTGGGAAAGATTGTAAAGATATTGCCTATAGTATAGTGAATGTTTATCCCGTGGAATTACTATAAAGGTCCTGGATGTGCATAAGTCAAGTTGGTTGTCTGACTTAATAAAGTGCAGTGTGTGCTCTAAAAAAGATATAACTTAATCCGTATAAATATAATATATCCATATATAAATGAACCCTATTTTTAAATTAAAAATATTTGTGCAAAATTATGTGATCCATAACGTAATCGATAATGTACATATGTAGTGAACAAACAAATATATATAATCAAGTGCTTTCAGTGCTGCTACAAAAAAAACCCCTGGATTCTGATGGATATTCCAATGAGTAAACCTTTCAGTGCGTGCCTTAATCCGTGTTCTAATAGTGATTGATTGCACTCACCAGATCCTAGCAGCACTGAAAGCACTTGATTATATATATTTGTTTGTTCACTTCATATGTACATTATCGATTTACGTTATGGATCACATAATTTTGCACAAATATTTTTAATTTAAAAATAGGGTTCGTTTATATATGGATATATTATATTCATACGGATTAAGTTATATCTTTTTTAGAGCACACACTGCACTTTATTAAGTCAGACAACCAACTTGACTTATGCACATCCAGGACCTTTATAACACATTTGAATTCACCAGGCTTGGAAACAGCGCTATCTACTTCTATTCCTTTTTTCTTATATCTTACTCCACCTAGTGGAAGTAATCAGTAGTGGCAGCAGTTCCAACAACATTCTTTAATTTTTAAATTTTTATTCCATTGCATGCATCCCATTGCGCGGGTGTTTCTCCCTCTTTTTTCTATTCTAATAACTAAGCTCAAAGTTTGAACTTGACACAATGCCAAATTGCCAATATCTGGACACTTGAAGAATGGTGATGGGAATACTATTATTCTCATCACCATTCAAGTGTCCAGATATTGGCATTGTGTCAAGTTCAAACTTTGAGCTTAGTTATTTTCCCCCTCAGCAAGGACTACATTTTTTTCAGGCTTGTTGGCCATTTAATTGCATGAGTGTTCTGCTCCTTGTCTGCTGTTTGGGCATTCAAAGTGTTTCTTTAATATGCCAAGAATAAAGCACTAAGCAGTTTTGTTAATGTTGAAAATAAAACAAAACCTTTCCTGAAAACTGACTTTTAACTCATTTAAAGGATGGAAATGGGGTAGATCAGTATTTTGACTTAATTTGTGACTTGACCAAAATAAATGACTTGACTTGACTTGCTTGCCTTCTAGCAGGGACTCGACTTGGCTTGCTTGCTTTTCGCCACAGTGACTTGGGACTTGCTTATGACTTGAAGGTTAAGACTTGAGACTTGCTTGTGACTTGCACATGTGTGACTTACCCCCATGTCTGCTGCTCTCCCTTTAGTGACCAGCTGCATGCCTGTCTAGAGTGGTTATGTTGTACATTTGTATGGCTCTTGTCTGCATGTGCCAGTTCACTTCTACAGTCCAAAAACATCCTAGTAGGTTAAAGCCCAGCTGCTATAGCCTCAAACTTCTCTGCACTTCTCACACTGTTCTCTTTATAGTTCTGTGTCTTCATATGTTATGATTTGTGGTAAATTTTTGCTTGGAAATGCTTCAAATACTGTTTTCTTTCAATAAAAATGTAGCTTCCTACCATTCTCTCTAGTACTCTGTTACTGAGATCTGATTACAAAGTGCACTGGGGTCTTACTCTGATTGATATTAGATTGCATTATTCATATTGCACCCCGTTCAACTGCTGTAACAAGAAAATGTAGATTGTTAGTAACATGGCTGTAAGACTGCATATCTTTCTATGTCACTTTATGTGACTTTAGTTGGGCTTTATTTGGCTCCATTACAACATTGGCCCTTGTGCATCTGTGTGATTGTATAGAAAAAGAAATACAAAGACAATGGATGAAGGGATATCACCTGCAGTGTAATGCAATGTTCTAATAACTAACGTAATGTCAGTCTGAAAGACAACACAGCAGTGATGTAACAAAAGCGATGGGATCCCATGGCTGGTATGGGGCCTAGGATAAGAGGGGAGCCTCATTGGGGAGTCAGTTAAAGTGATACTAAAGTCTTTTTTTATTAAAAATAAAACATTTTTTATTCTTACCTGCTCTGTGCAAAAGTTTTGCACAAAGCAGCCCGATCCTCTTCTTCTTGGGTCCCTCTTCTGTGCTGCTGGCCCCTCCCTCCTGCCGAGTACCCCCACATCAAGCAGCTTGCTATGGAGGCACTCGAGCTGAGCTGCTGCTTTCTGTGTTCATTCAGACACAGAGCCTTGGCCTCAGCCCGCCCCCTCTCTCTCCTTATTGGCTCACTGACTTTGACCGCAGCGTGAGCCAATGGCGCTTCTATGCTGTCTCAGCCAATGAGGAGGGAGATTGCCGGACAGCCAAGTCTCTTGTGCAACATCGCTGGATAGAGATGGGGCTCAGGTAAGTATTAGGGGGGCTGAGGGGGCTGCTGCACACAGAAGGCTTTTTATCTTAATGCATATAATGCATTAAAGTGATACTAAAGTCTTGTTTTGTTTTTGTTAAAAATTACAAACATGTTATACTTACCTGCTCTGTGCAGTAGTTTTGCACAGAGCAGCCCAGATTCTCCTCCTCTCGGGTCCCTCTTCGCTGATCCTGGCCCCTCCTGTTGAGTGTCCCCACAGCAAGCAGCTTGCTATGGGGGTACCCGAGCCGAGCCGCAGCTCCCTGTGTCCATTCAGACACAGAGCTGTGACCTGGCCCCACCCCCTTTTCTCTTCTCATTGGCTCACTGACTTTGATTGACAGCAGCGGGAGCCAATGGCGCCACACTTCTGATTCAGCCAATAAGAAGGGGAATCACGGACAGCCAAGTCTCTTATGCAACATGGCTGGATCTAAATGGACCAAGTATTGGAGGTAATGGATGTAAGTATCAGGGGGGCTGAGGGGGCTGCTGCACACAGAAGGCTTTTTATTTTAAGACGAAAAACCTTCTGCCTTTACAAACACTTTAAGGAAGACTAAACTTTTTTTTCCAGATCCTCCTCTATGTACTAAAATGTATTTACTTAGCAGAGTAGATTTATGGACCTCAGAACTTTTGCTGCAGACTGAAATTGACCCTGTGTGCCCAAATGCAGTCACAAATCCCAGAGTTTCTTCTCTGCTAAAACTTTAGAGGACAGCTGAGGTTTGTAGTTCTACAAAAACATTATAGTAAGGTCATAAGATTATTGTGTGCAAAAGCGTTGATATTTTTGGCATAAGATAGAATATCTTAATGGCCATTATTATTATTTCTGCTACAACTTTAACTTTTTTCCAAGGCACTGGTCCCTAGTAGTCTTGTCTTGCTAAGCTTACAACTCTCCTGTTGCTTCTTCCTGATTTAGGAATACATTAAGATCAATAACATAATTTGGCAGCTACTACAGAGAAACTTCACCTTGGGGCCCCTTCAAAACTTTGCAACGGGGCCCCACGGTTCTTATGTACACCCCTACAACATTTTATTAATTTTATTTGTACAGTAATTTTTTGAGTAGTGCATAGGTGAGTTTTTGAATTAGCCATCACTTTGAATTGATTCTAATGTATGCCTCCCTGTATTTTTATTTCATTCATTTTATAGCTTCTTAAACTGGTTTGTTTTTTAGCACATGCAGTATATTGTGAGAGAACTATTTTTTACTGCCTTTGTCACCAGTATTATAGAATAAATTCTGCAGATATTTCTATGACAAGAGCACAAAGAAGACACTGCAGTATGTTGTCAGACGGAACGCTCGCAGCATGATACAGTTTATTCAAATGCTCACTGGCAAGCCGATATATTTCAGACCAAGATGGAATTATGAACATAATTTTCTTTTCACAAAAGATTTATTATTTTATTAAATTTGATACATTTGTATAACATTTTTTTTATTACAGTCAAGCTTGCTTTAAATGGTTTTAGTTGTTTTTTGGGGTTTTGTTTTGTACTGATTGCCTATACCTCATATACAGCTATGGGCAAAAAATTTGCATCTGAAATGATGTTACTCTCCTATCTGTGAGACATCATCATGAATAGCAAAATGATATCACCACTCTTATGCATTAAAAACCTATGGCCATCATTGCAGTGCATGCAGAGGTTTACAGTGACTCCCGCTCTCTCTCCTAATGCTACAGTCAGGGTCATGGTAAGTATATACTTATACACGGGTTCAGTGCTTCCATAAGATTAGGAGAGCAGTTTGCTTGAGCTAGTGTCCCATAAGACACATTAGACAAGGCTTTAAAGTTGCCTCTGGCTCACTTTCTGCTTTAAAGCGTATCGACATTTAAGAAGAAAAAAAGTATATATAAAAATGAAAACATACAAACACTGAAGTAGAGCATATCACAATAAAGGGCAAGTAATAAATAATGAAGGCGGATCAAAAATGATAGAAAAAAAACTGTTTTCAGGGTGTACTATGTATGATGATTGAATACACCAAAGCCTGAATAAGAGTGTAGTTATATTTGTCAAAAAGAGTAACCATAGAAAAATGTGAGATATGGTTGGGGGGGTTGGTTCTAGCGTAAGTGGTGTCAGAGGTGCTCCAAGGATGTAAATTGGTATGTATTTCCACAACCCTAGGGATCGTGGGTTGATAACAATGGAGGAGAGGGAAGTGGGGTCCTGGGGAAAAAGCCTGGGAAGAGCATACATAGGAGAGGGTGTTAAAAAAGGGGGGAGAGAATAAGAGGGGGTAAGGAGGGGTGAGAGGCAGTAAGATAGAAAGATTTTGAGTGTAATTAAGAAGAATTATAAAAAATGGGACACAGCAAAACATGGGGAACGGAGAGAAGAGGCCCCCTCCCTCTGCATGAAAGGTTAAACCATTTGCTAAGACAGAAGGAGTCTAATGTAGCCAGCCAAGGGGGTAGTTATAGTAATATGATGTAAGGTTTTGGGTCCCAGCGGGTTGGTACTATAAATCCATAGCTGTCAAACCACTAGATATTTCTCATATCTATCCAGGAGTATGGCTATAAGTTTTTCGATTAAGAAGATATCTTCTAATCCGTTGCCGACCTCTTAGAAGAAGAAATTAGGAGACTCCCTTGTTCTGGTTTTATTTGGTCGTACTAAATGTGGGAATTCAGAAGTTGTGCATTTTTTGGAGCATTTGCTGGGATTTAAAAGAGGATGGCTTCCCAAGGATGTTTTGGGAATATTGATGCTCTACGTTAATGTTGTGATACTGTATATTCTTATCTATAAACGCTAGGCTCATGGTGCTAGGAGTTTGGCATTTTTTTGAAACAGTGTGGATAATAAGTACATTTTTGCCTTTTGAAGCAGTTTTTAGAGAGGTGATAGTGATGGAATTCATTGCAATAAAGGACTATAATTCTTCCCACTCTTCTTTAGTCAGAAAAGCTTCACAATCTCTCTTCCAGGCGTGGACTTATGAGAAGAACAGCTGTATAAGATATAATGAAGGAGAGATGTGTAAAGAGAGAAGATAATTCCTGAGGAGTAGGAGTTATCCTGACAGTAATGCTTAAAGTTTGTAAGTGATAGGAGGGAGATCTTTCCACGTATCAGGAAATCATCAAAATGTGCTAGTTGGAGTTATACAAAGATTTTCTTGTTTGGTGTATGTTTATGATTCCTGCAATCCATCAAAAGTGATTCTACCAATAAGATCAAGCTGAGAATAAACATTATAGAATCTGTTGCATGTCTACAATGAGAAGCCGGTGGGTCCTTCAATTCCTGACAGAAACAAGGGACAACCTAATCAATTGCAAGGTGGAGATAAGTTTACCAGAATATCTTACTGAGTTTCAGATGTGAAGTTGTAAAATAGGGGATACCTATTACCTTTAGAAGACCTTTAGGAGACTGGTATTCACAATGAGGTAACTAAAGAGGTGGGGTGGCAGTCCAAAATATCTAATACTATCCATAATAGAGTGTATTGGAGAGTGTAGTATTGTTAGAGAGGCTATTTGGACCATGGTATAGTATGTGGCTAGATGTAGGACCCCAGGGACACCTTGTAATTTTTGCCTAAATAAGGTATGTTTATTAACGTGGGATCTGCCAAAGCCCCAAACACATTTTAAGACTTTATTTTGTATGATACAGAGGATATATAAGTCATTTTTATGGCATTAATCTGACAAAGCAAGAGATATTGATAGAGCACCAGAAAATCAACAGATTGTCAAGAGATTTAAAGATATAGAGATAAATGACTTGGTAAAGAGAGTCATAAGTCAAGATAAGATGGATGCCTAAATATGGGAGTATAGTGACATGTTGAAATGTGATGTTAGATTGTAATAGCAAACGGGTCTGAAGGGTCACTGAGATGTATAGAGCAAAATACTTGGATTTCTTGTTGACGAGCCCTAAAGTTCTAGCAAATTCTTTCTTCCCTTTTCTTTATTATTTTCTTATTTAAAGTGTAACTGCACTGCATCTGAGAAAAGGGAAACCCCTGAGGGTGGGACTTTAAAGGCACTACCAAAGAAAATTTAAGTAAAAAAAAAATGTTCTGTTTTATTCAAGAAAAGATATACATAAAGTATTGAATATGGTCATGAAAACTGGAAAATCAAGGTATACAACATGGAGATACAATATCCTATACCCAACGCATTTCAGAGATGACTGTTGTCTCCTTCATCAGGGGTTAACATGATATATGTAATCTATGAAATTAAAATGCAAACAGTCAACAATAAATTAGTGCATCTATTCAATGGCATACAGACATGGGAAAGCCATATATAATAGCAACTCACATCTTATTCAGTTGTATATACATGAAAAAAGTCCACATCAGTGTCACATGGGGTCTCCAGCAGCCCTGCCCGCATTGCAGCTGCTTACAAGGAACATCTGAGATAGGAATGCCTCAAAGCAAAAAAAATTATGGAAAAAATGATAAAGGGACTAACACCCCGCCTCCAAAGGAAAGCAAAGGGGGCTGGGGGTTGTACAAGGGGTCCCTAAATAAGGCAAAGCAACGAATACTGGGGCCTGAGGAGAGAGTCCTGGGAAAAGAGCAAATAACCATATAAGCACATATATGTGTAGTATATATACAGCCATATAAACAAAAGGCTGCATGCTGGGAAAACATATACCTAACCTGTGAAGTAATATCTAAACCAAGGCAACCAGGCCCGGAAATGTCAAAAAAGAACCTAAAAAAAATATATATATATAGTAAAGATCACTGTTGTAAGCAGCCATCATGGTGACAGTCACAGGGAGCAATGCTGGACATCAGCAACCGCCTCATGTGAGTGGGGTATTGGATGTTGAGTAACAATATACAGGAAATCCTCAAGTTTCCAAAATGACTCACTGTTGGCAACGTTCAATCTGTGATAAGCATCTGCAGCTCGTCCTCCTGGTGGCCATGATACCATGGAAATAAAGCCGTGGTATTTAAATGCCTGCTAGTTTCCGCCACACTGCCCACCTAATTGGTGATCGCTGTGTGCCACCAGAAATGACCCGGGGCTCCTGGAAGGCCCCCTTAGTCGCAATCGCGCCACGCCCTCACGCCGCGCATGCGCGACATGATGAGACATGAGGAGACCAACAAACCGGTCGCCACGGAAACAA
This sequence comes from Aquarana catesbeiana, assembly GCF_042186555.1. Taxonomy (NCBI): domain Eukaryota; kingdom Metazoa; phylum Chordata; class Amphibia; order Anura; family Ranidae; genus Aquarana; species Aquarana catesbeiana. Next base: position 734,207,142 of record NC_133325.1, on the reverse strand, counting down.
AGGAGAGTGGCAGATGGAAATGTCGGAAGACAGGTACTACCGATAAGCACCCTAAAAGGGAGTCTTTGCCATGCCGGGCATACGGGGCTAAGCCAAATACATAAATAAAGAAAATGACAGATCAGAAAGATCCAATCATTAGAGGCAAATGGGAAACAATTGTATGTATGTGTCTAATATCCCATATATCTCTGCAAAGCAGTCAAACAAAAAACAGGTGTATAAAAATTAAAAACAAATTAACATTTGTGAAAATGTAAAATGTAGCAACTAAACCAAATCGCAACCAGGGAGACCGAGACTACATGTGACAGTGTGTACATCAAGATTTTCTGCAAAAGACATACAAAAACACAGGCAAGACATGAGCAAAAAGGGTTTGTTATATACATATGTAGTAGAACAAAAGATGACTAAGGAAAAAGAAAAGGAATTCTTAAATTATTAAAACCCCCCCCAAAAAAATAAAAAAGGAAAACAGGAGAAAGTGATAGAAAGAGACTCAGCTATAAAAACAAAAACCTGCTGGCATGATGGGAGATGAGCGGCTACTTTTCCATTCTCCCTGAAGTTAAACCCTTAAACCCTTGAGGAAGGGCTTAAAAAAGACCACCTCATTGAGTCCTGGGAGGATATGTTGCCCTCAAGGTGTATATCCAACGCAGCTCCAGCTGGAAGAGACCTTTGTTCCAGGCTCCTTCCCTGGAGCTGGGATGCATATGATCCAAGATCAAGAATTTGATCCTAGGGAATTTGCCCTGGTGGACAATGATTGTATGTCTGACCAAAGGTAGATCAGGATTGCATGTCTGCATGCTTTTAATATGTCAGTAAGCTCATTTTCAAAACTCGAGATTGGTCTTACCGACATTAAAGCAGCCACAATCACACATCTGCATATAGATCACCCCAAATGTCCTACAGTTAGCAAAAATGGAAAATGTGACAGTGTGTACATCAAGTTTTGCAGCAAAAGACATATAAAAACACAGGCAAGACATGAGCAAAAAGGTTTTGTTATATACATATGTAGTATAACAAAAGAGGACTAAGGAAAAAGAAAAGGAATTCTTAAATTATTAAAAACCAAAAAAGATCACCCAACTGTCCTACAGTTTGCAAAGTGTCTGGGTCTAAGGACCCTGCCCTCCGGTAGAATTGGTTTCTTATTTGTATACATGTATTTGCAGTAACCACTCAAACCACACATAAAGGTGCCTCTGTACTTACAATTTTCAATACCGAGGTCACTTTTGAATTCACTTTTCACTAGTTTGGAGGTGATAGAAGTTGCTCTCTTAAACGTGAAGAGAGGAACCTCTGGAATCAAAGGACCTAGAGATGAGTCCATTGTTAACACATGCTAAAATTTGGAAACAATTTTCCTAATCTCGATATGCTGGTTACAGTACTTGGTGATAATTCTCAAAGGATTGTCCTGACTTGGGGATTTGTGAGAGTGCAGAAGTGTGTAGTGTGGCACATCTGAAGGCTTTCTTGAGAGATGTACGGGCATAACCCCTCTGCAACAGTCTGTCCCACAATTTGCCAGCCTCCACACAAAACTATCATCATTAGTACAGTTATGTCTCACTCAGAGATATTGGCTCTAAGATATCGATCTCACTAAGGACTGCGGGTGAAAGCTTGAGGCATGCAATATATGTTGCCTGCCATGGCTTTACGGTACAGACCGATGCAGAGGGTGCCATCATCTCCCCTAGAGACCTCCACGTCGAGAAAGGAGACCTAATCAGTGCTGGAAGACATTGTCAATATCAAGTTAAATTAATTTTTATTCATTCTCTAAAGACATTGAGAGGGCAATTCCAGAGAGCCATCCCATACGGCGAAAACATCATCGATACATAAACCATATAAGGAAATGGTCAGTGTATATCGACGAGGCCTCATTGGTGAGAAACATCTGCTCCCACTACCCCAGGTTGGCATACGACAGGGCACAGCATGTTCCCATCGCTACCCCCTGCACCTGGGGGTAGTGGGAGTCATTGAAAGTAAAGACATTATGATGTAATATGTAGTCCAGAAGAGACAGGATGAACTCGTTATAGCCCCAATCCTCGTCTCCTCTTTGGTAGATGATATGTTTTATAGCTGCCATTCCCTTGTGATGGGGAATGGAGCTATACAAAGCTTCCACATCAATTGTAACAAGATAAGCATTCTCCGGAATTGTAAGGTTACCAATACTTTGAAGGAAATGAATTATGTCTTTCACGTGAGATTGCAAACATATAACATGGTTTAAATGCCCATCAACTTGCATTTTTGCTGATTGATCCTCTACCCAATATGATCGGTCTTCCAGAGGGGTTGAGGGCATCCTTATGGATTTTAGGGAGAGAATAGAATGTGGATACAATCGGAAAATTGGTTCTAATGTATTCCCATGTGGTTTTGGTAATGGTATTATTGAAATATGCTAAATCAACTAATTTAGAGTATACTTAATTAAATTGTTCTACTATGTTAATCGTAATTTTTCGATACCAATTTTTATTCTTCAAGATTTTATTGCACATAGCTATGTATTTAGTATTGTCCATAAGGACAATATTCCCTCCCTTGTCCGCTGGCTTGATTGTAATAGCGGTGTTTTCAGTAAGAGGCTTCAATGCCTGCCTTTCCTGATCATTGTTGTTAGTCAATCTGGGGGAATTAATATTTAATTTGTCAATTTCTCTGTTCATCAACCTCAAGAAAGCTGAAATATTGGAGTTGGAGCTGGGAGCTAGAAACTGGCTGATTTTTTCTTTAATTTTGATCCAAAGGTAGGATCTTGAACTGAACTAGTGTTGACTTCCTCCGAAACAGAAAGAACCTTCGGTAGATCAATGAGATCTGTGGTAGGGATGAGCACGATGTTTGAGTCGAACGTAAGTTGGACTCAAACATCGGATGTTCACCTGTTCCCCAAATAGCAAACAATTTGGGGTGTGTTCACGTCAAATTCGAAAGCCGCGGAACACTCTTTAAAAGTCTATGGGAGAAATCAAATGTGCTAATTTTAAAGGCTTATATGCATGGTAATGTCATAAAAAGTGTTTGGGGACCTGCAAAAAATATTTCAAAAACGGACGTTTTTTCAGGAGCAGTGATTTTAATAATAAAGTGAAACAATAAAAGTGAAATATTCCTTTAAATTGGGGGTGTCTATAGTATGCCTGTAAAGTGGCGCATGTTTCCCGTGTTTAGAACAGTCCCTGCTCAAAATGACATTTCTAAAGGAAAAAAGGTCATTTAAAACTACTCGCGGCTATAATGAGTTGTCGGTCCCGGCAATACAGATAAAAGAAGTCATTGAAAAAAATGGCATGGGATTCCCCAGTACATTACCAGTCCTTTTGGGTCTGGTATGAATATTAAGGGGAACCCTGAACCAAAATGTAAAAAAAAAATTGCGTGGGGGTCCCCCCAAATTCCATACCAGGCCCTTCAGGTCTGGTATGGATATTAAGGGGAACCCCGCGCCAAAATTAAAAAAAAAATGGCATGGGGGTCCCTTCAAAAATCCATACCAGACCCTTATCCGAGCACGCAACCTGGCAGGCCGCAGGAAAAAAGGGGGGGACAAGAGACTGCCCCCCCTCCTGAACTGTACCAGGCCACATGCCCTCAACATGGGGAGGGTGCTTTGGGGTAGCCCCCCAAAGCACCTTGCCCCCATGTTAATGGGGACAAGGGCCTCATCCCCACAACCCTTGCCTGGTGGTTGTGGGGGTCTGCGGGCCGGGGGCTTATCAGAATCTGGAAGCCCCCTTTAACAAGGGGACCCCCAGATCCCGGCCTCCTCCCTTGTGTGAAATGGTAATTTGTACCCCTACCATTTCACAAAAAAGTGTTAAAATGGTAAAAAATGACAAGACACGACTTGGGACAAGTCCTTTATTAAAAAATAGAAAAATAAAAATGTCCCACAAAGTCCATTCTTCTTCTTCTCTCTCTCCGCCGACGGACCGAAAAAGAAAGAAGAAAAAAGCCGCATTGATCCGCCTCCATGGGAGGCTCACACCGTAGCACACAGCACACATTACACCTGTTGGGGGCACACAGTTAACCCCTTGATTGCCCTTTGATGTTAACCCCTTCCCAGCCAGTGCCTTTAGTACAGTGTACAGTATTATATGTGATCACTGTATTAGTGTCAGTAGCGACAGCAGTGTCAGTCAGTTAGTGTAATTTCCAGCCAGTGTCAGTTAGTGTTAGATTGTCCACCACACTATCACAACCACACTGTTAGTCGCTGATCACCGACATAACTAGTATAATGTCTGTACAGATCAGTATCTTGATATTGAAAATGATACTAGTGCCCACAATAGTATAGTGTCTTTAAGGGCTAGTTTACACTCGCTTCAAAACATGGCTTCGGACAAGCTTTGTTAAAACTCTCTGAATGCCAGTCAAAGCTCCTGTCACTAAATAAAATGGTTAGCTTACAGTCCTGTTTACACCTGCATTTGCTTGGTGCTTCGATGAGGCTTCGGTGGGGCTTTGGTGAAGCTTCGATTAGGCTTCGATGAGGCTTCGTGAGGCTTCGGGGAGGCTTCTATAGAGGCTTTGAAGACGCTTTAATGCACCACTGAAGCTAGATGGGGTATAATTTTTGAAACAAAGCCAAAGCAAAGCAAAAGCAGGTGTAAACAGGACTGTAAGCTAATCATTTTATTTAGTGACAGGAGCTTTGACTAGCGTTTAGAGAGCTTTAACAAAGCCTGTCCGAAGCCTTATTGAAGTTTTGCTGAAGCCTTGTTGAAGCCGAAGCAAGTGTAAATGCACTAAAAATGTAGATTGGTTTTTACCAAAGACATGCAGCAGAAAACATTTTTGCCTAAATCTATGAAGAAATTTGATCTTATTGGATGTTTTATAAGAGAAAGTAGAAAATAAAATGTTTTCAAAATTGTTGGTATTTTTTCATTTATATTATAAAATAAAAAACTCAGTGGCGATCAAATACCACCAAAAGAAAGCTCTATTTGTGAGGAAAAGTTATACAAATTTAATTTGCATACAGTGTTGCATATGATATACTTTCCTATCTATTTACTAAATGCTAGCAGAATAAGGATTGAAAATAATCAAAGTTGATTGAGAGAGTGAAATCTTCTTTTAGGTCAATGACAGGGTCACTTTAAGCTTGGGATGTCACCTGCTAGACCAGAGCTTCTGTCAAGCTTACAGCTTTAGTCACAATACCAACCTGTAATGAAGTACTGTATAGGATTCCAGGAGGGACTGTGTATCCCTGCTCTTTTCCTCCTCATCTGGAAACCTCTCCCTGCCGTAATAATGTCCCTGACACACAGGTGACCTTTCCCTACACTGCCCACACAAAATGTGCGCCAAACCTGGGAGCTAGGGTCTTAAATAAACTCTGCCTGACCAAAGATGGCTGCCAGAGTCACATGGGGTGGCAGCATCCAATCAGATAGCTTCCCCAGTGACCCAGGAAACAATAGAAGAACCATGTTCCTCTTGACTTCAGCTCCAACTGTAATGCTACTGCAGCTGAGCGCCACCTGCAGTGGAGAAAGTAGACTGCACCTGCGTACATGTATGTTGAGTCCTGTCAAATTCACTGCAGGCTCCCTGCTATTTCTCACACAGAGACATACGGGGGAACTCCAGGTCTTGTCATTAGGTAACTTTACATGGAAACCGACAGTTGGAAACATTTTAGCAGTTCAAGGGCTGACTTCCCCTGATGCCTACATTAACTGTTTAATATGGCACCTCGGTAAGCAACGGAAACCTTTAGATTGCTCTTTTTATCCATTCAAAGCAGTCAAACTTGGGACATTTGGTTGCTCACTATGGGTTACTGCACTTTGCACATTGCTTATGGTCTTAATAAATAAGTCTGTGTTTTAGAAGAGATACGATGTCTGGCTATGAAGCGGATTGCAGTCCCAACATACTGAATCAGAATAGTTCACAGGCCATGCTGAAAAAAATCCATAGACCTTCAAATTGTTTTGTGGTAGCTGGTTTATGTCTGCTGCACTGCATGAAGCTGGAATTCGTTTTGCTACTCGATATATATGCTATTTATGGTGTCAGAAGGTCATGAAAGATATTTCTATTTGACAGGTTTTAGCAAAGAATTTTACTACAATTTTAGCCAACATTCCGCGTCTACGCATGCTAATAACTCCTACTCCTGTGCAATGTGCTAGACTACTGGATGAGCATGGTTTCAAAGCCTTTTATTTTTTAATGGTATAGGGTTATGACTTTATTTAAGAAGGGTTTGTTTAATTGTACATATGAAATGGAGAACAAAGACAAAATATGGAAAATAATATCATTTTTTTTAATAAACGCTCTACAACATAAAATTGATTACAAATAAAAACTGCATTTTGAAAACATATATTTACATAAGAACTTTTATAAGTGCCATTTGTACCTATCTTCACCACATTACACCACTTAAAGCTAAGCTCAAGACAGATTAAAAAGAAATGCGGATCAGTATTTCTTGGTCTAGGTTCGCATTTGTGCATTGCAGAAACACACACAAAGGCGTTGATTTACTAAAGGCAAATAGACTGTGCACTTTGCAAAGTGCAGTTGCACTCAACAAGTGCAGATGATCCAAAGCTTAGTAAATTAGGTAAATCTTCACTTTGCAAAGAATATCCAATCACATGTAAGGAAAATTTAAAAAATAGCATTTTTGTTTGCATATGATTGGATGATGGAAGTCAGCAGAGCTTCTGCGCATTTATTAAGCTCTGGAGCAACTGATCTTGCAGAGTGCAACTGCACTTTGCAAAATGCTAAGTTTATTTGCCTTTAGTAAATCAACTCCAAAAACTCGCCTGTTCCCACAAAACACTAAAAGTGCGCTTTTTGCAGGTAAACGGCGGTCCCATTAATTACTAATGGCACCCCAACGCACCTTGTTGACACATGTACTAAAATGCTTGGTGCCAATACACCATGCATTTTAGTGCAGAACAATTTTAAAAAGGAGGTCATGCACTTTTTGTGCAGTTTTCATGCATAAGGCAGCCTATTAAACTGAAAAGGCTGCTATAAATGTGATGTGCAAAAACACATGCCCCATCACACCTGCACAGATCTGAATGGAGCCTTACTACATTCCTAAATGCATTTTTTATAAATGCAAGTGGTTTAAGTATCTGAATTTGGCTTGGTATCAGCCTCTTGCAGTGTCTGTAAGGCACAACCCAGACTGAGGATGGGAGACAGCAGAAAGAGCCAATCAATTGTGCTGCAGTGCAATGTGCTGATAGGAGGAGTGAGCAGAGTGACAGAGAAATCAGCTCATCAGTCTGCTTCTTTTTGCTTCACTGTCTAGTCACTGGGTGAGGGTGGGGAGGAGACCCAGGGCCGGTGCTACCACTAGGCAGACTAGGCAGCCGCCTAGGGAGCACTTCCGCCTAGGGCGCCCAGCCACTGGTGACCCTCTTCTCTCTCTCAGCCAGAAACTCAACACAACAGGCAGCCACTCCTGAGGCCCTCTGTACAGTGTCAGAGGCGCAGCGATGGCGGGCAGAGGCCTGTGCCGCCTGTGACCCATCTAAAGGGATGCCAGGGATGCTCTTCACCGGTGTTCTCACTTCATCCACAGTGCGATCAGAGCAGAGAACACGGGTAGAGATCCACTAACCCTGATCACCGGAGGAGGAGGAGGGGGACGGAGCACACTAGATCCCCGGGACTCAACCTTTTCTTCCCGGGATCACACTCAGTCCGGTGCCGGCTGGAGCTCTGTGAGGATCAACAGATGAGAGCCGCATGTGTGATCCGCTGAGAGCCGGAGAGACACCAAGTCTTCCCGCTGATTGTCACCTGCAGCTGCCTGACTACCCATCACCATGGGATAAGTGTGTGCTGGGTCCCCCCCCTCACCTGTACATGGTTCAGTCCTCCCACTATCACCTCTATGCAACTTTCTCTACTGGGGGTCACCAATGTGTAATCATGGGGGGGTCACCCTGTGTGGTAATATGTAATAATGGGGTTCCTCCTGTGTAGTGATGGATGGGTTTACCCTGTGTATTAATGTGGGGTTATCTGTAATAAGGGGGGCAACTCTGTGCAGTAATTAAGGGGTAACCCCATGTAATAATGTGGGGTCACCTCTGTGTAGTGATGTGTAATAATGGGGGTCAACTATTGTGTAGTGATGAGGATACCCCTGTATATTAATGTGGGGTCACCGCTGTGTATAAATGTAGGATCACCCCATGTGTAGTGATATGTAATAATGGGGTTACCCCTGTGTAGTGATGGGGGGGGTTACATTCCCTTTTCACTTTTATTGAGGACTTGCTCCCCCTTGAGGTGTATATGAGTGTGTATGTTCCCACATGTTGTGTTTTAGAGCAGCCTATTAATATCAATGGGCAGCCATGTTTGCTTGAAACGTGCAATAAAGGTGCAGATGTGATTTTTGAAATCGCTTTACACCAATCTGCATTATATTGCAGTGCGTTCCGTTTTGGTGGGCGTGAATACAAGTGTTTTTGCTGCATGTGTGGGGATGGCATTAAAAAAAAAATCAATGGCACCCATAAATTACTGTATTTTCATGTAGTGCGGGAAAACGTGTGATTTTATGTGCCGTCACTTGGGTGCTGAGCCCCGCACAGTGTGATGGGACGTTTATCAGTTTGGTGAAGTGTTGAGCTGCATGTATGGAGACACAACTGTGCTGAGTTTTGAAGTAACGCCTGGTACACATGATGAGATCATCGGACGAATGATCATCTGAATATTTTTAATGCTAGTCTCGCATCAAAAATGAAGAGTTTACTAAAGTTACCAAGATTCTCGTACGACAGAATAAAAATTTGGAAGCGATGTCATGTATTGTATTTTCAAATGACAACTGTACTGATTAAACAGAAATCATACAATCTGGTATCGTATGAAGAAATTTTTCATGCATGTCCGATCGTATATATCAGATGAACTGTCATGATTGGCTCTATTTTTTGTATGAGTTTCTGATCATGTGTACGGGGGCTTAAAGGGTACCACTGTCTTCATTGGATGCCGCATGCCCATCCATGGCGCCTCCGCATTTCCATTCACTTATATAGACAGACTGCACACCGCTCAGTCCTGGGACACAAATGTAAACAATCGTCTCTTCATGCCGTATGGAGCTCCGCACCATTGTGAATGTAGACTTTCAGCTCCACTCCTTCCACACTTTTAGGGCTCGTTCACGTGTGCTTTGGTCTCTAAAGAGTGATCCATGTCCGGATCACTTCAGAGAGCATTTGACAGGTTGTATTGCCTCCTCACTACTTGCTTTAACTTCTTGAGTGCCACACTAGTGCTCCGCAAGCACGTGCATTTCACATGATTGCGGGGTGTTCGCAGAGCGGCCCTTTTCACTTGAATGGGTCATGGTTGATGGGCATTATGCCCGCTGAAAGCGACCGGGTATAATTCTAGGGAGGCATCATGCCCCCACATGTGTTCACTCCCGGGCACTGATGTAAGTTTATTTGTTTTTGTTTATATATTTATTTCAATTTTTGGTATATACAGAATGTAATTATGTTTTTAATAACAAGCTGTATGTTTGGAAGATTTTAAATAAACAAAAATATAGACTACCTGCTGCTGCCTCTGCAGCTGAAGAGGGTAGCAGTTGAGTGCTCAACCATGGAGTTTTATAGTTATTTTGAAGGAGCAGGGCCGGTGCTACATTTTGGCAAACTAGGCAGCCGCCTAGGGCGCACTGTTGCCTAAGGCGCTCGGCCACTGGTGTTCCCACTCTTTTCTCTCTGCAGCAAGCAACTAAGTCTCAGCATCAGCAGGCAGCTGCTGCTCCGTTCGCACAGGAAGTATGGGAAATAGAGGACATTATAAACCTGAAATAAGCCCTAATTCCTCCCTGCTCTAATCAAAACAATGGAAATTGGCATTAAAGCGATAGTAAACTGCAGGTGATTACAAAAGAAAAATCCATGCAAAGCAATGTCATAATGTGCTAGTATGCATTACCTTAGAATGAAGCCCTCCCACACTGCAATGTCACCGCTGAGACAGCTGGCATCTTCCCCCATCTTTCTTCTGGGTTTGCGGCCTCCAGCTACATGAGTGGTTAGGCGCGTGATGACATCACTCTTGTGCATGTGCGTGGGAGCCAACATTTCCGGCAAGGGCTCTGAAGGTCCCACACTGCAAGCCGGACCTTCAGAGCGCATGCACCGGTGATGTCATAGGATGCATGCACTCTGAATATCTCCTAAACCGTGTTTAAGAGATAGTCACAGTACCTACAAGTAAGCCTTATTATAGGCTTGCCTGTAGGAACAAATGGTAGTACAGAGTTTACTACCACTTTAAAGGGTAATTAAACTTTCACATAAAGTTTACTTACCTATTTTTCCCAACCCCTTAAGCTCAATTAAGCAATGTCCTTCCTTCTCCACAGCTCCAGATTTACCAAGATCGTACCACCACGTCTTTCTACAACGTTTACATCCTGCAGCTATAGTCTTTTTAAAAGTATTGGGAGCTTGTAGGTACTGTATGCTTCTCCTCCTCAGTATACCTAGCTGCCACTGGCATGAAAGACGCAAACAATGTACCTTCTATTAATGATATTAAAATTGCATTGCTGTTCAAAGGGAAGCCTTTGTACCGGGATCCAGTTTTCCTACAAGTTATAGTTGCTTTTGGTATCATAGCTAGAAAAAAGAAGTTAGCTGTGAAAAAAAAAAAGTATCTTCTCTTAAAAGAGAAGTAGGGCCAAAGCTCTTTTGGCTCTACTTCTCCTGGGGAGTACACTTTGTTCTGCACTCCTGTGATCCATATTCAGCCAGCCTAAAGCCCTCCATCAGCTGATGCCACTCAGCTGGTCCAGGCTCTGGAGAGATCCCAACTTTAATGTCAGGAACCAGCCAGATGCCTTGACCAACAGCTGGTTCAGCCTTCCAGCACACCACTGAGAGACCGAGCCAACCACTCCCACCCCCTCCACAGCCCGTCACTCCAGTGAGAGCTGGAGGGGCAGAATAAAGAGCCAGTGACGGGTACAGGGGGCAGTACTTACTATGCAAAGTATCCCTTGTGCTGAAGGCTACTGCTATAATTGAAATCCAAAGTCTTCTGAACCCCCCTACCCTGGCAGTCATAATCTTCCAGTGCTGGGGGGGGGGGGGGGGGGTGGACCTGTCACACGCACACAAGAATGTTGACTATGCCCACTGTTTCTACCCCCTCCTCCATTCATAGAAGCTGTACTATAGCCTCCATGAATGAAAAGTGATCTGTGAATGAAGGAGGGGCAGATAAATTAAAGGCTCACCTCTTACATTCATAGAAGAAGAGGGGGAAAAAGTGGGGCTTTGTATGTTTTTTTTCTTCTCCCTAACAGTCCCCACCATTATACTACTATGACTACTATGGCTCTAATGTAATACTGCTGTATGCATTTATCTGACCTATGTTTTCATTCTGTACTATTTTTGGCTGGAATGCATTATATAATTAAACATTTGTTTTTATGTACTCATATTTAATGTTATATATGGATATATATCTATATATGTACTATACTTACCATTGGTTACACACCTCATACAAAGTCCCACTTTTTCCCCCTCTTCTTGTATTGCTTAACAGGGATGGAGGCATACTACCATATGGCCTCATATAAAGTCCCAAAACTGAGACTGCCTTAAGAACTGGCTAGCTCAGTAAATTGTTTTATAAAAGAGCTGGATGCATTCCTAAGTACACAGCATATAATGGGATATTAACATTTATAGGTAATAACACCAGAGATTGTTCATCCAGGGAATATCTGATTGTCTTCAGGGCTGGAGTAAATTAGAGCATGCTGTATAGGGGTGTTTCTTCTTCTGGATCAACTATGGATAAAGGTTTCTGTATATGGAAGTTTTCTATTTATTTACTTTATCTGTTGGTTGAAGTAGATGAACTTAAACTTATGTCTTTTTTCAACGTGACTAACTATGTAAACTATAAGTGTACTATATGAATATATTTCATGGCTTTTAGTGGCAATGTGCATATCCAATCAGAGCAGTAAATCGTCTGATAGCAGATGATGAACACAATTGTGATTTTTAACTATAGTTTGTATCCAGCACAAAAATACATTCACAGCAGGAAAATAACAAACTTCTAAAGATCTGCTTCACTAGCAATGCGAGCAATTGAACACTGCAGTCTCATATGCATTAGCAACTTGGACTTTTACAGGGTTCATATATATATATATATATATATATATATATATATATATATATATATATAATTATTTTTTCTCTTAAAAGCAGGGAAAAAATGTTCCCTACTGAGTGACCGACAGCATGCATGGCAAATTGACTTTATGATTGATGGAGACAGTGAGGCTTACTGCATGACGAAAACTGGCAGAGAATTATTTCTGTCACAGTGACATAAAAATCAGCTTTATATATGTGTGGATTTAATAGGCTGCTTATGTTAGTCTAAATCATTTTATAAAAACTCTTCACATGATTAGCATTTGTCCTTAAGTGAACATAGAAATGATTCATTATGGTACCAGTCAATCAAAACACATATCTTGTATAAACGATTCTTTATTATTATATGTATTATTCACTTAAAACCTTATAATATTAAAATATGCCTACAGTACATTCCTCATACAGTAAGTAAATAGCATAACCTATATCGATTAATATAAACCACTGAATGTAGTTGATAACGAGCATATAACAAATAGTTTCTACAAGGTGTTTCACGGTCAGCTTCTTCAAAAAGAGATATTAGTTGATGAAGTTATATTACACCCATTTAATATGAACGTATGTCGTCAATGATCACAGTACTGGAGCGGCCACAACCAATACCCAGGTGGGGGCAGAAGTGGAGTTAACAAGCACAAACTACCTCCTAGTTAAAATCAGACAAGTGAAAACCTGGAAAGGAGATGCAGAGTAGGTGGCTTCCTAGCTTCCAAGAGAACCCATCCAGGTCTTCAGCCCTAAATCCACTGATGCCTCCAGAACAGCTACACAGTCCATGGGCTGCCTAAGGGCAGCAGCTCCTCAGGCTTTGGAACCCTTAAGGGGAGAAGGAACACAGCTCTCCAGTGTTTTAGACTATTTATCACATTTCCAGTCCCCTTCTGAAGATACCTTTCTCGAGGGATTGACTTGAGCATGATAAATATTGAAGTTGGTTATTTGAATCTCAGTCCCTAACCTCTGGAAGCTTTTTTCATAGACAGAGATAAGCAGTCAAACTCCCATCTTGTGAATCCCTGAACAGACCAGGACAAACAATCACCACTCCAATGACTACAGAAGAAGCCAAAACTAAATTTACCTAGCATCCTACGCTTGGAGGGTGTAATAGGTTGCTTTCAGGAACCACACACTTCTACATACCTGAAAGTGTGTAATCTCTGCTGAAGAGCAAAGTTGTACTAATTGGCCTGTGGACATGTATAATACCACTTTCTTACAAGTTAGTGACTTTTTTATTTTATTTTGTTGACCCCTGATGGGGTCTCTTGAAAGGAACTGTTTGAAGCTTACTTCTTTTGATGCATCAGTCTTTTGTTTGTGAATACTTTTCTTGCATTACAATCAGGTAAGCAAAAGAGGTACACAAACCAGATTACCAGGATATAGAACTGTAATAGACTGGTGAGAGTCACAAAACATTGGATGGAAACTCAAAGGAGTGCATGGGGCTGGGTTCATATACAGTCACGCATCACTATTGAACTTCCTTTTTATCAGCCATCGTAAGTCTTGTACGTCACTACGTTTGTAATTGTTGGCCAACATTTGTGTGACCGTGTGTATGCAAGACAAGTTTGAGCCAACAACCTTTGAACAAAAATCCACGGTTTTGTTGTCGGAAAGTCCGATGGTGTGTACGAAGCATAAGACTAAACTATCTAGCCCTGTAAAGCAAAGATTGCTCTACATACTTTTTCTGAAGCTGATCCAGTCCAGTCTCCGGCGGCGAATGCTGTGTGCAGGAGACAGGTGACAACGGCTAGGAAATGCCTGGGAAGTGATGTCACCCATAGACTTATTATGGGGCTTCCATTGTTGGCAGCCTCTTCTGCACACTCCCACACAGCGAAGCCGCCGCTGACAGCTCAGCGTGGGACCGGACCAGAGCGGCTTCAGAAAAAGTATGTATAGCAATTTCTTCTTTACAGGGTTAGATAGGTTAGCCTAATGCCCTGTACACACGACCGGTTTTGCCGTCGGAATAAACTCTGAAGGTTTTTACAATGGAGTTCCGACGGAATTCCGCTCAAGCTGTCTTGCATACACATGGTCACACCAAATTCCGACCGCCCAGAACGCATGACGTACAACAAGTAGACGGGTCTAGAAAACGGAAGTTCAGTAGCCAGTAGCCAATAGCTTCCGTCTCGTACTTGCTTCAGAGCATGCGTCGGTTTTTCCGATAGCAATTTGTTCCGTCGGGAAAATATAGAACATGTTCTTTATCTAAGTCCGTCTGAATTTTCGACAGAAAAAGTCAGATGGGGCATACACACGGTCGGAATATGCGATGAAAAGCTCCCATCGGACTCTTTCTGTCGGAAATTCCGCTCGTGTGTACGCGGCATTAGATTGTAGCTGCCAGTAGATTTAGAGTTAGTTTTAAGCTGAACTTCTACTTTAAAGTCCAATAATTTCAAAATATATTTCATTTTAGTGCAAGGAATGGTTAGAAAATCTGTGAGTTTTTTTAATGCTGTCTGTGTCCCTGCTGAAGAGATGTTTCTTTGATCTTCAAAACATGAAGTGATAAAAAAAGGCTTTCTAACAGGAACATAAACAAAAAAATGGTAGAGTGAAAAAGGATTAGAACATCTGACAGTGGTTTTATCGTTAGTCCTGCCTACTTGTACCAATGACGTCTCTCCCCATTTTGTGTCTGGGCATCACAAGAACAAAAATTAAGGGAAAATCTCCTCCATGGGTGTCATAGAGAAATAAAAATGTATGTCAATGCTTCCCTAATCAATCCAAAACGTAAAAAAAAATGATTTAGCGATTGTAAAGCTATCACAGCTTGCAGCTATATAAATAAAAATACACAATAACATTTATTCAGCCCATTATGTTATCACAGTAGAAGTCTTTTAGGCTTCTTACGCACAATGTGCAGCAAGCGCAACTGCTTTTGTTTGGGGGATGGGGATGGTGTTTGTGTTGGCTACATCACACCCTTCCATAAATGAGTATGACACATTATTGATGTTTATCATAATCACAGCCTGTTGTTCACTCTGATGAGGGTGTTAATTAAATGTATCCCTTAGCATCATACATGTGAAAACGTACAGTTTAAAGCCTTTATTTGCCAGGTATATTTTAAACTGCACTCTGGGCACAAAATGTGATTTATATGTCTTTATCAATAGCCACAAAGGATAAAAAATCCACTTTGTCTGCACATGAGTGGCACAACCACGGCCCCACAGTACACAGTCTGTGCAGAGAGCACGGACTGTGAGATGGACCCAGCAGGCTTCATCCACTGCAGAAAACTACAGGAAGGGGTGGAGACAAGACCAGTAACCCTGCACAAGAATACAGAGCAGCAATGACTGGTCTTGATTACAGGAAGCTCATGCAAGGTGTTCCCTGATTGGATGAGGTGCAGAGGCGGGGTGGACGATGTTACAATCTTCACCGCATCCAATCAGATGCATTTGTTGAGAAAAATGTAGGGTATTCTGTAAATTTTACTCATCCACCTGTGTCCACTATGCAACTAAGCAGCTGCCTGTCAGGGACCTAGAAGATAACAGTGATCTCTGTAGTAGCATTAACTCCTATGGTAATTCTACATTTCCGTAGAAATCCAACTGGTATGGCATATACATACTTGAAGCTGGACCAGTGTCATTATATAAAAAAGCCATTTCTGGAAATTAGGGATGTGTAATTTACAGTTAGCATTATAATGTGTTGGTGGTGCTGGGCATGCCTGCCATTCTATGATTTCATTGGGTATGCAAAAAACTGGCCATGCCTATAGTGTGGGAATCACATGAGTGGGAAAACAAATTATTTGGCAGGCAAAAAAAAAAAAAAATCTATACTAATGTAAGCTAGATTTCTGCTTTGTAGTATAGAAAGGAAAAGTGGCCTCTCAGCTACTATCTTTATTAAAATCAGACCTAGCTTTCTTAGTGCCAGCTGTAGTTGAAAATGCATAACAACTTCAAAACCCATGTTATTATTATTATTACTATATAACATTTTGTAAAAGTCGTAATATATATTAACCTTTTTACTTGCCTGTTACCAGATTACATCCAGCCTGTGTGTTTACCAGGGAGCCTGCAAGATTTTCCATCTGGACTGAATTGTTCCATTGCTGGGTGGGGACGAACCCAAAGTCAAGGTACGTTAAATATAGTATTACTGCTGCATCATGCCCAGAGCAAAGGGTACCTAAAAGGGTAGGCAGCTGATTCTAGGAGCTCCTATGCAATTCTACCATCTGAAAAATTCCTATTCTTTCCTCCTGAATCAGTTTTGATTCTTTCTGAATTTCTACCTATATTTTTGTGACTTTTAAAGAAGAACTCCATTCTAACTCAATGTGGATGTTGTTGATATTGCACACACTACCTTCCAGACACTTTTCAAAATGATCACACTGAATTAATTAGTAGCTGCAGTATGTTAAAGTGGTTTTCAAAGACTGCTAATGCTTTGCTATTGCTGATAATAAGGCAAAAGTAGCTTTTTGCTGTAATTTGCGACCGTTTTTTCTTAGAAAACTTTGGTAATGCATAGTGGAAGTGGCCACTACAAAAGATTTGCAGCTGGTTAGCTCCAGTCCTAACAAATATGTCAGCCATTACTCCTAAGGTGTGTGTCTGTACCTATCCACTCCATTACATCAGGTTATACTTATTTATGAGGTATGTGTCTAAACCAACCTCTCTGAATCCATCAGTTTACATTGACCCTGAGGTATGTATCTTTGTATCCATCTACTCCATTTCATCAGTCTATACTGACTCCAGATGTACAGTATGTGTCTATACCTATCTACTCCAATATATTGGTATACTGTATGTCCATACCAATCCACCCCACTACATCAGTTTATGACCTGTGCACACCATATGCGTTGGACTGCACTTGGCAGTCTTGCCCAATGCACTACCAATGCAACTGCCAATCATGAACTTTTGCCTTTCCAAAGGGTTCTAATAGACGTTAAGGACTTTCACACCTAATAAGGTATAACTACCTCATGGGGCAAGAGGGAGCACCAGTGCGCAACAGAAGGACACTTTAAATAGCTTGTACAGAAAATGTGGAAGCCAACTGGTTGAATTGTTCAGCTGTAATCTTTAACTGGTTTAGTAAAGATCTTTGATCTGATGTGCAATATTCCTGGTCTGAAGTCACTAAAGGTGTGCATGTATGGCGTATCCAAAGAACAGGGCTTACCAAGGGGACCCGAGAAGATAGAGAAGATACGTCTTACAAGCAGAGAAGCCATCCTAAGGTGGCTATATTGCCATTGTTAATAACTACCATACTTGTGTCATGTGCCTAATCAACAAACAAGTCAGGAAGTGGGTGACATGGCAAGGATGATGGAGACTCTAATAGGTAGTGAAGTGGTTTTCATGCTTGGCTCCTGCGCTAGCGATCTGTCCCCAACAGTGGATTGTACACTTTACCAGGGGTGCACGTAAGAAAGTGACAATGCAATTGTATATTTGGGAAGCAGTTGTCATCCCATAAGAGGAAGTACCTGAAGAACTAGTGGTGTATATGAGATGCCACACATTATTTGATTTTATTGAATTGCCCACCTTTGAACCCTCTCCAAAATGTTTTAATCATTATTATTATACTTAAGCTTTACAAATATAAAAATGTACTTTTATGGAGGGTTGTGGAAAATGTTTTTATCTGTATTATTTTTTGGTAGGTTCTGTCAATAAACATCTATGAACATTTTATGAATTTCTGACAACCTAAATGTATTTTCCCCGCCACTGACATTATTTTGAAGTGATGTTGTAGAGATTCAGCAGAGGTGAGGAGGGTTCCTCTGCAATGCAGCAGATACACAGCCATTGTCCTAATTCTATTTCCTGACATTAAGGCTGCAAACACTGCGAGACAAATAGAAAAAAAAATGAAAGTTAAAAAAAAATACTCCTACTAACAATCTCATCAACATGGCAATCGAGTTTATTATGCTGTATTTCTAAATCAAAATTTATGTGAGGAAATCATTTTAATAACCCCATAAACTGGCACTGTTTATTACATCCATGATAATAAAATGCTAGTAATTACTGACCTGCTTTGCAATCAGGCCACCAATTTAAAAGCACAACCGCTGGGAAATGCTGATTCAATGGATATGTTGTGTAAAAATGGACAGCTTGAAATTAAATTATCTGCATTGCCAGCAGTGATACATGTGATTGGGACATCCACCTCCCTGTTTATGGCTTAGAAATTCAATGTTTAAAGGACCAGTAAGCCTGGTTGAAAGCTGGACTTTAAGGCTCCATGCACACTGAAGCTCATAAACGGCCGTTTTTTTTTTTTTCTAACAGCCCATAAACTCCCCCCTATTTTATCCTATGTATCCATGCACACATGGACGTTTTTGGATGTTTATCAGCAGTGGAGTTTATGTGCTGTTTTCTGAATGCCATAAAATCGCGTTCAGGAGTCGTTTTTCTGACCACAAAAAATGGCAAACACTGATAAACGACGCTAAATGCTCAAAAACATGGCTCACCAGTGTTTTTTTAAAGTTTTTGATCCATTGAAAAAATAAAAAAATAAAACGCTAAAAAAACGCTAACGTGGAAAACCGCACAAAATGCTAAAAACGCTATTGCAAAAACGTTAAAAAACGTTGAAAGAATCACTGCAAAACTACTGCCGTTTTTATAACATTATTTTAATCTCCAGTGTGCATGGAGAAGTAGGATAGCCTCTTTCAGCATTCATAAATATAAAAGTAAGCATACAGGGTCAGACATACCATTTTTGCAGGATTTGCAGAGGATCAAGCATCACGTTTATACTGCATGTGGGTCTGGCTGATGCCTGGACTCTCTTCTGTAATTATGTAGCCCTGGATTATGCTCCATTCTAGAGCAGGTGCTTTATAATGCGCTAACTGTGTACCTGGATTGGAATAATATGGTTTTGAGCAGATTTCACCAACTTTAGGGCATGTTTACTTGAGTATTGCCCTTTGAAGAAAGATCTGCCATGGATCGCTTTACAGGGGGCGTTTGGAAGGCAGCTGGAAAGCAATATGTCACTTCTTCACTCCCTGTAATAACCTAGTTGTACCACAGTTGTGGAGCAGCCCCATTCACTTCAGTGGGTTTTGTTCAATTGGTGGTACTGTCCACTGAATGTGGCAGGGGAATAATTATTGTCAAGCTGCAAAGCAAAGCAACATGGCTCCGGGGAGTATAGCTGCCTAGACAGTAAGGCTGTAAGGCATTAAGAAAAAAAAAAAAAAATATATATATATATATATATATATATATATATGGACAGAAAGTATTCAGACCCCCTCAAATTTTTCACTCTTTGTTATATTGCAGCCATTTGCTAAAATCATTTAAGTACATTTTTTCCCTCATTAATGTACACACAGCACCCAATATTAACAGAAAAACACAGAATTGTTGACATTTTTGCAGATTTATTAGAAAAGAAAAACTGAAATATCACATGGTCCTAAGTATTCAGACCCTTTGCTCGGTATTTAGTAGAAGCACCCTTTTGATCTAATACAGCCATGAGTCTTTTTGGGAAAGATGCAACAAGTTTTTCACACCTGGATTTGGGGATCCTCTGCCATTCCTCCTTGCAGATCCTCTCCAGTTCTGTCAGGTTGGATGGTAAACGTTGGTGGACAGACATTTGTAGGTCTCTCCAGAGATGCTCAATTGGGTTTAAGTCAGGGCTCTGGCTGGGCCATTCAAGAACAGTCACGGAGTTGTTGTGAAGCCAATCCTTCGTTATTTTAGCTGTGTGCTTAGGGTCATTGTCTTGTTGGAAGGTAAACCTTCGGTTCAGTCTGAGGTCCTGAACACTCTGGAGAAGGTTTTCGTCCAGGATATCCCTGTACTTGGCCGCATTCATCTTTCCCTCCTTTGCAACCAATCGTCCTGTCCCTGCAGCTGAAAAACACCCCCACAGCATGATGCTGCCACCACCATGCTTCACTGTTGGGTCTGTATTGGACAGGTGATGAGCAGTGCCTGTTTTTCTCCACACATACCGCTTAGAATTAAGGCCAAAAAGTTCTATCTTGGTCTCATCAGACCAAAGAATCTTATTTCTCACCATCTTGGAGTCCTTCAGGTGTTTTTTTAGCAAACTCCATGTGGGCTTTCATATGTCTTCCACTGAGGAGAGGCTTCCGTCGGGCCACTCTGCCATAAAGCCCTGACTGGTGGAGGGCTGCAGTGATGGTTGACTTTCTACAACTTTCTCCCATCTCCCGACTGCATCTCTGGAGCTCAGCCACAGTGATCTTTGGGTTCTTCTTTACCTCTCTCACCAAGGCTCTTCTCCCCCGATAGCTCAGTTTGGCCGGACAGCCAGCTCTAGGAAGGGTTCTGGTCGTCCCAAACTTCTTCCATTTAAGGATTATGGAGGCCACTGTGCTCTTAGGAACCTTAAGTGCAGCAGAAATTTTTTTGTAACCTTGGCCAGATCTGTGCCTTGCCACAATTATGTCTCTGAGCTCTTCAGTCAGTTCCTTTGACCTCATGATTCTCATTTGCTCTGACATGCACTGTGAGCTGTAAGGTCTTATATAGACAGGTGTGTGGCTTTCCTAATCAAGTCCAATCAGTATAATCAAACACAGCTGGACTCAAATGAAGGTGTAGAACCATCTGAAGGATGATCAGAAGAAATGGACAGCACCTGAGTTAAATATATGAGTGGCTGCAATATTACAAAGAGTGAAAAATTTAAGGGGATCTGAATACTTTCCGTCCCCACTGTATATATATATATATATATATATATATATATATATATATATATATATATATATATATATATATATATATATTTATATCAAACATGTTATACTTACCTGCTCTGTGCAGTGGTTATGAGCAGAGCAGCCCTGATCTTCCTCTTCTTGGGTCCCTTGTCGGCACTCCTGGCCCCTCCCTCCTGCCAATTGCAGCTTGATATGGGGGCACCCAAGTAGGCTCACTCCCGAGCTGCTGCTCAGCGTGTCTATTCACACACACAGAGCCACAGCTCAGCCCCACCCCCTCTCTCTTATTATTGGCTCAGTGACTGTCTGGCCAATGGCTCCTGCTGCTGTCTCAGCTGCTGGTCAAAGCTCTGGAGCACATCCCTGGATCATGATGGGGCTCAGGTAAGTATTAGGGGGGCTGCTGCAAACAGAAGGTTTTTTTTACCTTCATACATAGAATGCAAGAAGATAACACACCCTGAGCCTTTACAACCACTTTAACCTCTTGACCACCGGAAGATTTACCCCCCTTCCTGACCAGGCTATTTTTTGCGATACGGCACTGCGTTATTTTAACTGCCAATTGCGTGGTCGTGTAATGCTGTACCCAAGTAAAATTGATGTCCTTTTTTTTTCCACAAATAGACCTTTCTTTTGGTGGTATCTGCGTTTTTAATTTTTTTGCGCTATAAACAAAAAATAAACATATATAAAAAACAGCAATTTTTTTCATTTAAAAAATTGAAAAAATCAAATTTATTCACTAATTTAGGCCAATATATATTCTGCTACATATTATTGATAAAAAAATTTCCAATAAGCGTTTATTGATTGCTTTACGCAAAAGTTATAGCGTCCACAAACTATGCAATATTTTCATTTTTATTTATATATTTATTTCGTTTTTGCTAGTAATGATAGCGATCAGCGACTTATAGGGGGACTGCGATATTGCAGCAGACAATTTGGACACTAACTGACACTTTTGACACTTTTTGGGGACCAGTGACATTTTTTACAGTGATCAGTGCTAAAAAAAATTCACTGTCACTGTACTAATGACACTGGCTGGGAAAGGGTTAACATCAGGGGCGATCAAAGGGTTAACTGTGTGCCTAGCTAGTGATTATGTGTACTGTGGAGGATGTGCTTTTAATAAGGGAAGGCATGGATCCATGTTCCTGCTTTGTAGGAACACAGAGTCAATGCCTTCCCTACTGACAGAATGTCAAATAGGCAGATCACCCTGCTGCCTGTGAACTAAACAATCGTCAGGTACCGGTGGACACTACTGCTGCTGGGCTCCTGCTGTGTGTGATCACAACAGGAGCGAGATGCCAGTGGCACGCATGCGCACCCTACTCAGAAGAGCTGGGCCACGTATACATGATCCAGCGCACAGGTGCCGTCCTGTAGCAGTAAAACTACTTTTACTGGGGGGGGGCCAGGACCCCATGACGTCACCCGCAGTCATCAGCCCTATCGACACTATCACACGCTGTTTAGCCGACACTCGGATCTGAGTGCCGGAGGATGTAAGTGCAATATATTTTATCTTGCTTTGATTTTAATAAATATACAAGCAGAGAGCACTATATGTGTTATTACTTTTTTGCATATACCACTGTCCATTACCCGATGAGTGCTGAACGCTGGACACAGGGCTGTCACCATTTGGATCGGTGTATCTACTAGATGGTATTTATGCTTTATGACCTGTTTCAGGTCGAATGCTTCAGGTGAGGGGCCATCTATGTGTGGTGAAGGGATCACAATCACGTTGAGACTTAATTCCATGTCGTCTTGAGTGTGCACTGGTGGTCCTACCTCTTCACTCCGTTTGTTCCAGTTGTTCCATCTGATTTAATATTTGAAGGACATTTTTTATTTGCGCAGCACTTTTTTGCTTTTTTAAATATTTCCAGAGAATGAACATGACCTCTGCCCAGTGGTGACCCCACTGCATACCTAATATTTTCTTGTTTTAACCCCTTCAGCCCTGGACCATTTGGCTGGCCAAAGACCAGAGCACTTTTTGTGATTCGGCACTGCATTGCTTTAACTGACAATTGCGCGGTCGTGCGACATGGCTCCCAAACAAAATTGATGTCCTTTTTTTCACAACAAATAGAGCTTTCTTTTGGTGGTATTTGATCTGCGGTTTTTAGTTTTTGCGCTATAAACAAAAAAAAGAGCGACAATTTTGAAAAAAACGCAATATTTTTTACTTTTTGCTATAATAAATATCCCCAAAAAATATATAAAAAACATTTTTATGTTAATGGGCACAAAATCGATAATTGTTGGGATGTTTTTGAGCCGAAAAAACGAAGGACAAGTTTGGACATTTTCTGCCGAACGAACAATAAATTTAAAGGTTAATGTGTTTCCTGTCCAAACTGTTTGCACTAGGTACAACGCTGTCACATTTTGAATGTCACATTTTGCGCAGTCATGCAATGCTGTACCCAAATGACATTTTTATCATTTTTTTGAGGCAGATATAGCTTACTTTTGGTGGTATTTAAAGCGGAGTTACACCCACCCCGAGCCAATGGTCGAACCGGCCTCGGGGGCCAACATTGCAGGCTCCTTGGACAGGTAGGTGTCCTTATTAAAAATCAGCAGCTACAGTACTTGTAGCTGCTGACTTTAAAAAAAAAATGTTTTTTTTTGCGGCTGGAACTCCGCTTTAATCACCACAGTTTTTTTTTTTTTTTTTTTTGCAAAAAAAATTTTTTTTGAAAGTTATTTTTCTCCTTCACTGATGGGCACTGAAAGGCTGCACTGATGGGCACTGAGGAGGTGGCACTGAAAGGCACTGATGAGGTGGCACTGATGAGGAGGCACTAATATGCAGCACTGAGGGACACTGATAGGAGGCACTGATATGCAGCACTGATAAGCACTGACAGGTAGCACTGATGGGCACTGATAGGCAGCACTGATAGGCACTGATGGGCAGCATTGATGAGAAGGCACTAAAAGGCAGCACTGATTGGCATCACTGATGGTCACTGATTGGCATCACTGATGGTCACTGATTGGCATCACTAATGGGCACTGATAGGCGGCACTGATAGGCATTGATCGGCAGCACTGATGAGAAGGGACTGATAGGCAGCACTGATTGGCATCACTGATGGACACTGACTGGCATCACTGATTGGCACTGATTAGCAGCACTGCTGGACACTGTTGGGGCTGCACTGATAATCAGTGCACTGATTGGCTCTCCTCTCTTCACACCCTGTCAGGTTTACATGTGTTGTTTACATGTGATCAGCTGTGATTGGACAAAGCTGATCACAAGGGTAAAGAACTGTGTTATCGAGATCAGGAATGCGCCGTGTCCCAGGGACGTCTTATGAAGTCGTTCCAAAACAAGAGAGCACCCCACCTCCTGTCATTTGTCTATACAGCGGGCGGGAGGTGGTTAAGGTATGATCTGGTGTGCCTTATAACATCACGGCTATTCATTGAGTAAAAAGCTCCCAGGGAATAGCATGTTTATTGACAATTGTATTATGCAGTAAATGGCTGCAATGTGCAGAGAAGAAGAAGAAGGGATGCAATTTTAGCAAGATCGCAACTCTCTCTCAAAAAGAAGAAAAACTAAGCATAGTTGTGAGTCTATTGTTACGTGTGTGTGTATGTTTACACTGATCAGTCATACCTTTATAACCACTGACAGGTTAAGTGAAAAGCATTCATTATCTTGTTACAATGGTATCTAAACGTCAGTGGGGATACACCGTCTTAGGCAGCAAGTGAACATGTTGTCCCTTGATGTGCTGAAGGCAGAAAAATGATCATTGCAGTTTGTTGTGTATGGAGTTACGTAGTCGCAGACAAGGATGCCTATGCCGACCTGCGTACACAGACAAAAATGTCTGCATTGGGCACATGAGCATCAGAACTGGACCACAGAGCTATAGTAGAGCATGGCCTAGTCTGATGAATCACGTTTTCTTTTACATCGTGTGGATAGCCAGGTGCATGTGATATCCATCTGGGGAAGAGATGACACCAGGATGCAGTATGGGAAGAAGACAAGATGTCAAAGGCAGTGTGATGCTTTGAGCTATGTTCTGCTTGGAAACCTTGTGTCCTGCCATCCATGTGGATGGTGTGTTAACACATACCACCTACCTAAACATTACCAAGTACACCCCTTCATGGAAACTGTATTCCCTGGTGGCAGTGGCCATGAGGTAGAAATGATTCAAGAATGGTCTGAGAAACACGAGTTCAAGGTGTTAACTTTCAAATTCTCCAGATTTCCATCCAGTTCAGTATCTGTTGGATGTTTTAAAAAAACAATTCTGACCCATGGAGGCCTTACCTCACAAATGCATACCTTCAGAAGTCCACTGGAGTCCATGCCTCAATGGGTCAGGGCTGTTTTGGTGGCAAAAAGGGGTGCTTTGGTGGCAAAAGGTGGACCTACACAAAATTAGGTGGATGTTCATAAAGTTATGGCTGATCGTTGTTTCTGTATGTATATATATATATATATATATATATATATATATATATATATATATATAAAATATACAGTATATATACAGTATACACGGTATGTACTGTGTACTATGCAACGTCTAAAGCTGTCCACACATGGCTGTTCCTATAGTATTGTCCTAGTGGGCACCTTAACCATATTGGAACAGATTTGGCTTTAGAAACAGTCTAGTAAAAACAGATATTTAATATTTGAAAAAGAAAATTGGCAATTGGCAACTCACATGTAGTAAAAATACAAGCACCTGCCATAAAGACTTAAACAACTGAAGCTGTCAACTGGATTGATATTATACACAGAAGCAGGAATCCAGTCCAAAGTGGCCTGGGTCCACCTAGAGCCTGGTGAATCGATCTTGGGAACAGTCCAGAATGATGTCAGACGCTGAAGGATGTCAAAAGGACATGGCTACACATTTCAAGGCTGCTCCACCTCTTTCTCAAGCCTGCCTAACTAGTGTGGGAGTGATCTTTTTTATACCCTGTGATTGGGATCAGTTGGAGCAGCAGGAAACAGAAGAGCTCCTAATCCAGTGGTTCTCAACCTTTCAAGTACCGTGACCCCTTGATAAAATTTCCCAAGTTGTGTTCCTCCACAGTCAGCACCCAAGGCAAGACGAGTAATTTGCGCCCCTAACCCACAGACATTTAGCGCTCCCTGAGTCCCTTCCACTCGTACTGTATTACAACCCCCTTATGGTACAATTTAGGATGTACAACTCTTTGTTCTCCTTTCTTTCCCTTTTATCTCTCGCTATCCTAATTTCTTGGGTTTTTTTTTTCCCCAATCCCACTCTCTAGCTGTCTGTCTTGTTCTTTCTCTCCCTTTTTCTTTGTTCCTCCCCCTCCTTTCCTCTCCCTTCCATGTATTCTCTATTTTTATTCCTTCTCTTACTCCTTGGTGGGGGGAATGGGATGAATGGCAGTGCTGGGGGGGGAGTTCTGATCAGCCAACTTAGGTGCTCTTGATCAAGGTAATCTGCTGATCTGAGAACTGTAGTGGGGACTTTTAATGGCAACTATAATCACAGGTACTGTTACTCACTGTGTCTCCGACTTTGTGGTGTCTCGTAGCAGTGACACCTATGCCGAAATCAGGAGATAGGGTCTCCTCCAGCCCCTCCCTCTTCACATTCCTTACCAGACAGCTGACCTCTAGTCTCTGCCCCCCAGCCATGCCGTGAACTAATTGGGCAGCTTTGAAGAGGCCATATGGGTGGCCGCGGGCTCCAGGGACAGCCCTGCTGGGCAGCCGCAAAAAGGCTTGGGAGAGCAGCGCGGGCTTCAGGAACAGCCAAGGATTCAGTGACCCCCGGCAAATCATCATTTGACCCCCGAGAGTGTCCCGACCCCCAGGTTGAGAACCACTGTCCTAATCTTAATGGGACTGCAAGGTGCAGTGGAACTTTGTACCCAAAAAGCAAAAACAAACATTCTTCTGAAGATAAACATGGGAAATTCTGAAAGTAGCAGAATATAACGAATGCCATCCTAAATGAAACTTGAATAAATAACAATAATAGCCAACTCAAAATAAATTGCAACAGGACCAGTAATAACCACATCTAATACATAAACATTCTTTACACTTTCTAAATGATACAGAAAAAGAAAGTTTATTTTTTATTTTTTATTTTTTTTTAGGAAACTCAGGCAATTTATTGAATAAATAAAAAAAAAAAAAATACATTATAATTACAAACTGGAAAAGAACGTCATGGACATAGATATACATACAGTAAGAATTATCCATCTGTGAATGAAAAATTAAATATACACGATATTGTAAAAAGTATTGGGATGCCTGCCTTTACATGCACATGAACTTTAATGGCATACCAGTCTTAAGCCTTGTACACACTGTTGGATTGTTTTTACGACCAAGCGTCTGATTTTTGTCAAAAGCTACTGTGCAGGATTTTGTCTACCATGCTAACTATCCGCAAATTGACGTTTGACAAACACGAACATAGTCACGTACTATGAGAATATAAAGAGGAAGTTCATTTCTCAAGCGCCACCCTTTGGGCCCCTTCTGCTAATTTCATGTTAGTAGAAGTTTGGTGAGTGTGGATTTGTGATTTTCATATCGTACAAAACAAAAGCCTTTTAAAATACGTTTGGCATTACTACATCAGTATCACCAGCAAAGCAGCTTCATTATTATCCCATTAAAGAAGATGAGAATGTGCGCTGCATTTAGACATTTTATCAAATGCCGCGTCACGAATGTTAATTCTAGATTACAAATAGTAGTTTACAAGACCAAACTCTTCCTAGTTGTTCCTTGATTCCAAGCATGCGTGTTTGTACTTTCGACTTTTGTGTGACAATTTCTATACTGATCATCCAAAAATCAGACGTTGAGTTCACATCAGACAACAATTTTTTTTAGTCTGCACATCCAGCTTTTGTCTGACAAAAAGTCAAATCAGCTTTTGAAAGCACCGTACTAACGATCCAAAAATCCGCAGACAGCTTGTCTTACGAATTTTCCCTTCTGATTTTCGTATCGTGTGTACGAGGCCTTAGTCCGTAGGGTTTAATATTGAGTTGGCTCACCCTTTGCAGCTATAACAGCTCCAACTCTTCTGGGAAGGCTGTCCACAAGGTTTAGGAGTGTGTCTATGGGAATGTTTGGCCATTCTTCCAGAAGCGGATTTGTGAGGTCAGGCACTGACGTTGGACAAGAAGGCCTGGCTTCGCTCTAAATCATCCCAAAGGTATTCTATCAGGTTGAGGTCAGGACTCTGTGCAGGCCAGTCAAGTTCCCCCACCTCAAACTCACTCATCCATGTCTTTAAGGGCCTTGCTTTGTGCACTGGTCCAAATAATTTGGTGGAGGGGGGATTTTGGTGTGGGGTTGTTTTTCAGGGGTTGGGCTTGGCCCCTTAGTTCCAGTGAAGGGAATTCTTAAGGCGTCAGCATACCAAGACATTTTGGACAATTTCATGCTCCCAACTTTGTGGGAACAGTTTGGGGATGGCTCCTTCCTGTTCCAACATCACTGCGCACCAGTGCACAAAGCAAACTCCATAAGGACATGGATGAGCGAGTTTGAAGTTGAGGAAATTGACTGGCCTGCACAGAGTCCTGACCTCAACCCGACAGAACACTTTTGGGAAGAATTAGAGCAGAGACTGCAAACCAGGTCTTTTCGTCCAACCTTGGTCCCTGTTTTTACAAACGCATTTCTGGAAGAATGGCCAAACATTTCCATAGACACACTCCTAAACCTTGTGGACAGCCTTCCCAGAAGAGTTGAAGTTGGTATAGTTGCAAAGGGTGGGCCAACTCATTATTGAACCCTATGGATGAAGACTGGGATGCCATTAAAGTTCATGTGTGTGTAAAGGCATCCCAATATTTTTGACAATATAGTGTATATATAAATTTATAACATTTCTTAAATTAATTAGTTATTATATTCCACTACCTTCAGTATTCCCCATATTTATCTTCATAATGTTTGTTTTTGCTTTTGGGTACAATATTCTGCTGTGCCTTGCAGTCCCACTGAGATTAGGAGCTCTCCTGCTTTTACATAGTTAGTCAGGTTGAAAAAAGACACAAGTCCATCTAGTTCAACCATAAAAAAATAAAAATAAAATAAAAAATATCATACAATCCTATATACCCAATCCTATACCCACAGTTGATCCAGAGGAAGGCGAAAAACCCCCCCGAAAAGCATGATCCAATTTGCTACAGCAGGGGAAAAAATTCCTTCCTGATCCCAGAGAGGCAATTGGATTTTCCCTGGATCAACTTTACCTATAAATGTTAGTATCCAGTTATATTATGTAACTAGCTTTCTGCTGCTCCAAGCTATCCTAGTCACAGGGTATAAAAAGAGCTGCCTCAAAGCACCTAGCCATGCCCTTTTCATGCCCCTCGGCTTCTGATGTCCCGCTGAAGTGTTCTCACGCTGTCAGATTGATTTACCAGGCTCTCTAGGCTGACCCAGGCTGGATTCCTGCTGCTATGTGTACTATTACCTTCCAGATGACAGCCTCAGTGGGTTGGGTCTTTATGACAGGTGCTTGTATTTTTGCATGTGAGTTGCCAATTTTCTTTTTCATTAATAAATATCATTTTTTTACTACACTTAGATTGTGCCCTCTGCTGTTCCATTTCTGTTGCTCTAGAGATCCCTTAAGTCTCATAAGGAGCCACACTAGAGCCGCGTACACACGAGCGGAATGTCCGACAGAAAAAGTCAGACGGAAGCTTTTCATCGTATATTCCGATCGTGTGTGTGCCTCATCAGACTTATTTTTTCCGAATATTCTGATGGACGTAGAAATAGAACAAGTTGTAAATATTTCCGACGGAACCAATTCCTATCGGGAAAACCGCTCGTCTGTATGCTGTTCCGACGGACCAAAAACGACGCATGCTCTGAAGCAAGTACGAGACGGAAGCTATTGGCTACTGGCTATTGAACTTCCCTTTTCTAGTCCCGTCGTACGTGTTGTAAGTCACTTTGTTCTGGACAGTCGGACTTTGGTCAGACTTTGGGTTGACCGTGTGTAGGCAGGACCGCTTGAATGGAATTCCATCGGAGTTCCGTCGGAGAAACCTTCGGAGTTTATCCCAACGGCAAAACCGGTTGTGTGTACGCGGCATAAGTCTTAAGAAACCAGCTGAGTTAACCCCTGATGTGCCTAATATGGAACTTATGAACTTCTAGCTGTGCATCCAGTGTAGAGGGGCCACTGTTTCACATCTTGTGTCATAATGTAATGTTTTTTTCATAGATTGTGCTATAGGCAAAGGCCACATCTACAGTGTCCACACTGATATGATTTGTGGGTGATCCAACCCAATAAAAAAATCATTTCTTTTCCCTTGAAAGACTTTTTCCATAACACTGTCTGTAATTTATTTAATCTGGGCAATTATCTTGAATATTCTTAACTACTCTCCTGCTTTTTTTTTTTCAGGTCCTATTCCTAACATATTGCAAGAAGCCCAGGTACCTCTGATAACCAATGAGAAATGCCAACAGCAAATGCCTGAGTATAATATAACCAACACAATGATCTGTGCTGGATATAACGAAGGAGGAATCGACACATGTCAGGTGTGAAGTGATAGTTGTAGAATACCAGAACATTAAAATTCAAGAAAAAAAAATATTTTTTATGTTTTTGGTTTTTATATTATATGGCTAATTTTTAGTTGCAACTTCACTTTAAATAGTAGTTTGCATTTACAACTCTATTTTAATTCTAGAGTTGACTTTGTACATCAGTGCAATGAAATCAACATCTATAAGGCTTCATTTACAGAGGCAGTGTGTTTATAGGACATTTCTAAACACATATAAATGCATGTAATGATTTTAGATGGTAGAATTTAGGTTTTATGTGTTTAGTGGAAATAGAAAACTGTGCATTCAGAGGCAGATTGGATACTCTGAACATGTCTAAACCCATATAAAGCACATAAAAGCAGGTACATATAAAAGACGGGGAAAGTGAAATTAGATGTCATTGTTTTTAAAGAAAACAAATGCAGAAGGCCCGTGTGAATGTAGCCAAAAAGTTGCATTTCTTATCACTGTCTTATTTACAAGTTTTGACTTTTTTATAGATTGAAATCCGTTAGGTATCCCGGAGACAGAGAATAATGGGAAGTCCCTCCAGTGGGGTTGCAGACAGTAACAAAACACTTTTTTTAGTTGAATGGGAAGGGAAAGAACATTTGTCACATTTTTGGTATTGTCTGTACTTTGTTTGAAGTTGGATTTTAAACCCCAAAGGACCATTAGCTAAATACATTCCGGAAGCATCAAAACAAAAGGTGTTCAAAGTCCTCAGTTTGCTTTCAATAATAATCAGAAATATTCCAAGTAGAAAAGCCTTCCCCTTGCCAGTATCTTGCAGAGTGGGACCTTGCTCTCTGTATGGAAGCAGTAGTCTCTCTGCAGAGGTCAAACACTCTCCTTGCTGAGTAAGAGCCAGGGATCTTCAATCAGCAGGATGCATGAACAGAGGCGTACTTACAGGGGTCCCCATTGTGATCCTGCTCCCTGCTCCAGGGGGCCCATACAGCCCCCCTGTACACCTGGATACGAGGGCGGTGGGGGGCAGCGGCATGTAGAGGAACCGATCCCTCCATAGAGTCGCTGAACCCTCCTCTCCCTCCCGCAGACATTCAGTGGCTGCAGGGGGGAAATGGAGGGCATCAGCTGCTCTACATGCCGCTCCCACTGCCTCCCTACACCTGTCCTTCTTCCCCTCAGGGATTCCTGTGTCCTTCTTTGGCCCCCCCTCGCCCCCCTCCTGCAGAGCTGCCAGGTTTCCCCCTCCCACCTTGCGCCGGCTGCTGTGGGGGACACTGTCAGGATGGAGAGTGGGGAAGGAGTCAGTAAATGTGTCATTTACCAGCCCCTTCCTTGTTTTAATGAATAGAGTCAGTGATCGGTACCAATCACTGACTCTGTTTTCTTTTTTCTTTTTTCTTATTCATTCATAGCTGAGGCATAGAAAACTGTGTTTATTATGCCTCAATTTATGAATGAATGGGAAGCTCTGTACAGAGCTATTCCTGTTATTCATTCCGTGCAGCTGAGGCTCCAGAGAAAGGGACTGAGGAATCTGTCCTCAGTCCCTTTCTCTGTCTCAAAGTGAGATATCAGGGGTCTAGACCCCTAATATTTCACCAAAGCCCCACGATGAGGGTCCTAAAAAATATGTAAAAAAAAAGTAATAAAAAATAAAATTATAGGGAAAAAAATGTGATTAAATGGTAAAAAATTATACCTAAAATAAAACAAAAAGAAAAAAACTACTGACACCAATGGCAGAACTACCAAGGTCGCACTTGCAACTGGGCTCTGGAGCTCCGCCACCGTGGGGGGACCCCAAGATGGCAGGAAGGTGGCCTGCTGTGGGACCGTAATAAAGGGCCCCACGATGGGAATAACTGGCCCCGGAATCAGTGGGATGGGGGGACAGCGGGGCCCTTCATGATTTTATGCACCGGGGCCCTAGAGGTTCTAGTTAAGCCTCTGTGCATGAGCTATAAGTCTGATTCAGTATGAGGTTTTTCAGACCTCTACCAGGATAGTGCTGCTTCCACACAGAGTACAAGGGTCTTACACTGCAGCTACTGGCAGGGGGCAGGCTTTTCTACTCAGGCTGTGGCTGCTTTAGAAAGAAAACAAACTGTAAGTAAATGCACATCTTTTGTTTTAACATACCTGGAATACATTTAACTGAAGCCAAAGATTATTTGCCCAGTAAAGCTCTGTAAAACAGCAAAGTTTGAGACTGAGCATTATTATTACTCTTCTTTTACATTTTTTTTTACTTTCTATTTTAAGCTACGAGTCTTTGGAGTCTATTTATAAAGCATTTGTTTTGTATGTTGAATGAAATGTCCCATACTTTTTCTAAGTAATTAATGCCTGTATCAACAGCTCCATCTAGTGGTCAAAATGTGGTATAGTTTTCTCATTGAGGAATTTCAGAAAACTATACCGCATGTTGACCACTAGCTGGAGCTGACGATACAGGCATTAATCTCTTAGGAAAAATATGGGACATTTTGTTCAACGTGCATGAATGCTTCGGACATTTGATTCGTGAAACAAATGTTTTATTTTTTTTAAACTTCTTTTTATTAGTGTTTTCATATGCAAGTACAAAAACAGAAAACAATCAACATTGTTCAGCACTACTATGCATCAGCACAAGTAAGCAATGCAGCTCTTTTGTAGGAGAGTGACATAACTACTGAAGGAAACAACAACACATTACTTTATAGACAGATGTAACCTCCGAGGAACAGAGAGCAAATGTACTATATATCCACAGGGACCCTCAAACGCCAGTACCGTACCCTCAGAAAAGAAAAGCAGTATATAGACAATCATTCAGATACAGTGGAGTTATCATTTATCCTCCCCACACCCTGTGCTTGGTACAGCTCTATTGGCATATGTAGCCTTATACAAGGACAATGCTTTATTTATCAACGCCTTCCACCCCAATACGTTAGGGGCCACAGGTTTTTTCCAAGACAGAAAAATAATTTTTCCTGCATAATAAAAAAGTAAAGTAATGTACAGATCACTTTTGTAGTTGCTAGCGGATCAATCAGGCCCAATAAACAGACACAGCATAAAACCTCTGACCAGAACTATTGAATGGTCGTATAGTGCCAAAATACACTCACCCGCCACTTTATTAGGTACACCTTGCTAGTACCGGGTTGAACCCCCTGTTGCCTTCAGAACTGCCTTAATTCTTCATGGTATGTTGTTCAAATTCTGACCCTACCATCTAAATGTCGCAGCTGAAATCAAGAATCATCAGACCAATAAACGTTTTTCCAATCATCTATTGCCCAATTGTTGTGAGCCTGTGCAAATTGTAGCCTCAGTTTCCTGTTCTTAGCTGACAGGAGTGGCACCCGATGTGGTTTTCTGCTGCTGTAGCCCATCTCCTTTCAAGGTTCAATTTGTTGTGCCTTCAAAGATGGTATTCTGCATACCTTGGTTGTAATGAGTGGTTATTTGAGTTACTGTTGTCTTTCTATCATCTTGAACCAGTCTGCCCATTCTCCTCTGACATCAACAAGGCATTTTCCTCCACACAACTGCCGCTCACTGGATATTTTCTCTTTTTCAGACCATTCTCTGTAAACCCTAGAGATAGTGGTGCCTGAAAATCCCAGTAGATCAGCAGTGTTTGAAATACTCAGAACAGCCTGTCTGGCCCCAACAACCACGCCATGTTCAAAGTCACTTAAAGTGGTTGTAAACCCTCTGGGACCACTTTAACCTACAGGTAAGCCTAGATTAAGGCTTACCTGTAGGTGCAAGAAATATCTCCTTAACCTACACGGTTAAGGAGATATTTTACAAAAACCGGGCATTGCTGTCTACAGTGCATGCTCACCGTAGACAACGGCGCAGGCACACTGATCATTCTGTTAGTGAAGGCGAACATGCCGTCACCGATGGCACAAGCGCCCATGCGCTGGAGTGACGTCATCGTGGCTCCGGCCATTCACAGCGCCGTAGCCGCGATACCCGGAAGTCACTCCGGGATAGATGGCGACGGCGGAGGAGGCGAACGAGGGTCTCTTCGGGGGCTTTGATCTGAGGTAAGTTATTCATAATGAGCTAATATGCTATGCATACTAGCTCATTATGACTTTGCCTTGCAGGGTGTATTTTTTTTTTTCTTTTAGGCTTTACTTCCTCTTTAAACCCCCTTTCTTCCCCATTTTGATGCTCAGTTTGAACTTCAGCAAGTTGTCTTCACCTTGTCTAGATGCCTAAATGCATTGAGTTGCTGCCATGTGATTGGCTGATTAGCAATTTGTGTTAGCAAGCAGCTGTACAGGTGTACCTAATAAAGTGGTTGGTGAGTGTGTATGCATGAAATCCGCCCTAGGAGCCGCACATTTCCAGCAGTTTGAGGATTAATGTGGGATAAAATGATTGCCAATTTAGCAGGGGTAAAATAGATTCTATGAAGGAACTTACAACAAATGTTTTATAAACAGACCCCTTTGTAACCTATTGGATCGGTAGTAAGTACTCCAGCAATTTTCAGTGAAGCTACATGTCTGCATGCAGATTACATGTTCCTATGTTTTTTTTTTGTTTGTTTTCCCCTAAAAATGCTGGAAAGTTAATTAGTTCTTATTCAAAATGTAACTTCTATGTAAATAGGTGTTAGGGATATTAGCCTTTAAGCTCTTCTCGACAGGGTTAGGTGCTCATTGATTTATATACTTACTGCAGAAATTGCTATAGCTATATAAATCAAACAAACAAATAATAATAATAGGCTCAGCAGTGATGTTGAATTTCAAAGTAGCCTTTTACAATCTACAATAAATTAGGGCCCCGAAAACCAATTAAGATTCATTCTAGCCTTCAGCTATATGGATTGGATTGGGGGCCTGCAGGCCGATAAAAATGTATTTCAGCTTGGGAATACAGCAGCTGAAAACCTACAGTGCATAGCATTGACTGAGAATTAGCATACCTTACTGTGATACAGTCTATCAAGCTGGGTTTATGATATGCTTTGCTAACCTTTCTGACAATGACAGCACAGTAGTCACAAGCTGAATGCTTCATTCTATAGAGCGGCTTTCTAAGAACGCGTTGGCATGTTTAAAAAAAGGAATACAAAGGGCAAAAAAAAAACCTAGCTCCGCTTTCTGTGGCAACCTTATGCATTGAAGGAACCTCTTGTCTGTATTATTGCTACAACCTTAGGCTGCATTCACACCTGAGCGTTTTCAGCTCATAAAACGCTTGTAAAAATAGCCCGAAAAAACGTCCAACAAGCGAAATCCCATTCATTTCAATGGCACCTGTTCACATCTGAGCGTTTTGTCACCTAAAGCAAAACGCCTGAAAAAAGCCCTAAGCTCAAAAAAGAACATGAGCTTCTTTGGTGACCTGAACAAAATTTCAGCAAAAACACAACAAAATCGCCAGTAAAAACGCGGAAAAAAACACGGCAAACTTGTGGTAAAATATGCACAACTTTGAAACGCTCAGGTGTGAGTGCAGCCTTATAATCACAGATTGCTTAGACAGATAAAGAACATTCTAGCATTCTAGTTGTTTGTTGGGGTTTATAAATGTAGCTTTTTTTCTGATCAGATGAAAAAAAAATACCATTTAATGTGACAGACATTCCGTATAAAACACTTCTCACTTCTGCTCTGCTATAAAACACTGGGTAAAACAGGGCAATAGGAGATAACTATAAACTATGAGATGCAATAATGATAATGGAAGGAAGCAAAAGGAGGTGAGATGGATGGTTTGCAAAGAAGGGAGATTGCAACCATCAGCTCATGACTTTTACATCTGATCCAGGGTTCAGTCTGTATAATCTGACCACTATTCTCATCAGGTCACATTTAATGCATAAAGACCCTGGTGCTCTAGGTTGGAACTTGTTACCTGCTAGTTACAAGTTATTAATAAGTATTTGAAGCAGGTTATGTTATGGCTAGTAGTAATTAGGTAATAAGTCGGGACAGAGCAATTGGTCATTTATTTATTATAGGTACTTACATAGCGCTGTCAATTTACGCAGCTATTTACATACAGTGGGGACGGAAAGTATTCAGACCCCTTAAATTTGTCACGCTTTGTTATATTGCAGCTATTTGCTAAAATCATTTAAGTTCATTTTTTTCCTCATTAATGTACACACAGCACCCCATATGGACAGAAAAACACAGTATTGTTGACATTTTTGCAGATTTATTAAAAAAGAAAAACTGAAATATCACGTGGTCCTAAGTATTCAGACCCTTTGCTGTGACACTCATATATTTAACTCAGGTGCTGTCCATTTCTTCTGATCATCCTTGAGATGGTTCTACACCTTCATTTGAGTCCAGCTGTGTTTGATTATACTGATTGGACTTGATTAGGAAAGCCACACACCTGTCTATATAAGACCTTATAGCTCACAGTGCATGTTAGAGCAAATGAGAATCATGAGGTCAAAGAAACTGCCTGAAGAGCTCAGAGAATTGTGGCAAGGCACAGATCTGGCCAAGGTTACAAAAAAATTTCTGCTACACTTAAGGTTCCTAAGAGCACAGTGGCCTCCATAATCCTTAAATGGAAGATGTTTGGGATGACCTAGAGCTGGCCGTCCGGCCAAACTGAGCTATCGGGGGAGAAGAGCCTTGGTGAGAGAGGTAAAGAAGAACCCAAAGATCACTGTGGTTGAGCTCCAGAGATGCAGTCGGGAGATGGGAGAAAGTTGTAGAAAGTGAACCATCACTGCAGCCCTCCACCAGTCGGGGCTTTATGGCAGAGTGGCCCGACGGAAGCCTCTCCTCAGTGCAAGATACATGAAAGCCTGCATGGAGTTTGCTAAAAAAACACCTGAAGGACTCCAAGATGGTGAGAAATAATGATGAGACCAAGATAGAACTTTTTGGCCTTAATTCTAAGTGGTATGTGTGGAGAAAACCAGGCACTGCTCATCACCTGTCCAATACAGTCCCAACAGTGAAGCATGGTGGTGGCAGCATCATGCTGTGGGGGTGTTTTTCAGCTGCAGGGACAGGACGACTGGTTGCAATCGAGGGAAAGATGAATGTGGCCAAGTACAGGGATAGCCTGGACGAAAATCTTCTCCAGAGTGCTCAGGACCTCAGACTGGGCCGAAGGTTTACCTTCCAACAAGCACACCCACCCTAAGCACACAGCTAAAATAACAAAGGAGTGGCTTCACAACAACTCCGTGACTGTTCTTGAATGGCCCAGCCAGAGCCCTGACTTAAACCCAATTGAGCATCTCTGGAGAGACCTAAAAATGGCTGTCCAGCAAAGTTTACCATCCAACCTGACAGAACTGGAGAGGATCTGCAAGGAGTAATGGCAGAGGATCCCCAAATCCAGGTGTGAAAAACTTGTTGCATCTTTCCCAAAAAGACTCATGGCTGTATTAGATCAAAAGGGTGCTTCTACTAAATACTGAGCAAAGGGTCTGAATACTTAGGACCATGTGATATTTCAGTTTTTCTTTTTTAATAAATCTGCAAAAATGTCAACAATTCTGTGTTTTTCTGTCAATATGGGGTGCTGTGTGTACATTAATGAGGAAAAAAAATTAACTTAAATGATTTTAGCAAATGGCTGCAATATAACAAAGAGTGAAAAATTTAAGGGGGTCTGAATACTTTCCGTCCCCACTGTATATTGTACATTCATATGAGTCCCTGTCCCGCAAAAAACTTACAATCTAAGGTTCCTAACTCACATTGATACATACACATACTATTTAGACAGAAACCAATAAACCTACGCATGTCTTTGGAGTATGGGAGGAATCCAGAGTACCCCCACACAGGGCACAGGAAGAATATGCAAACTCCATTCTCAACAAGGGATCCATGGAACATTAGGGTTCTTTCAGTGGGGTCTAGGGGTTCCTTGAGCTATGGCTGTGACCAGCTATCTAGTGGTGCCTGCATAGCTCCAGGCAGAGCCAGTGGCATAAGACCAATGACCATTTTTTCTGCCTGTAAGAGAGGGATTCTGACCACCACTGTAAGGGCTTATTCACATGGACAGCCAGGGGGAGTCGTAAAAGCAGGTAGTGCTATGGTTGGGATTTGAACCAACGTCTCTAGTGCTGCTAGGTGGAAGAGCTAACCACTTAGACGTTGTGCTACACTCTAGACCAGCCTTTCTCAACCTTTTTACCCAAGAGGAACCTTTTAAAGTAATTTTCAGGTCTTGGGGGACCC
Source organism: Aquarana catesbeiana (assembly GCF_042186555.1). Classification (NCBI taxonomy): domain Eukaryota; kingdom Metazoa; phylum Chordata; class Amphibia; order Anura; family Ranidae; genus Aquarana; species Aquarana catesbeiana. The sequence continues at coordinate 734,168,322 of NC_133325.1, read as the reverse complement.
TTGTTAAAACCAAACAATTGGAAATAGGTGGGAAAGTGCCCCTTATATTGGTGATTAGTGGGAATAATGCCTCCCTTAGAGCTTGTTCTCACCTTCAAAAGGCCACACCACCACTCCGCAATGGCAATTCACTTGAATTGGCCGTGTTCGGCGGCAGTACGGTTTGCCAAATGCGACATGCTATTTAACTTTTGCCGTAGCCACAAAGCAAAGCATTGAAGCCGCGGCATTGGTATAGAGCAGTGGTTCTCAACCTCAGTCCTCAAGTACCCCCAACAGGTCAAGCCATTGATTCTGATTTAAAGCGCCTGTGCAAGATAAAGGAAAACCTGCAAACATGGCCTGCTGGGAGTATTTGAGGACTGACATTGAGAACCACTGGTTTAGAGGGACTGAATTGTTTTGTTTAGGTGGACTGTTGGGAGGGCAGTAGAACTGGAACTCAACCACCTGCATTTACGACTCCACCTGGCCAATTTCCAATTGATTGGTTTTAACAAGGGTCCCCCAAGACCTGAAAATTACTTTAAAAGGTTCCTCTTGGGTAAAAAGGTTGAGAAAGGCTGGTCTAGAGTGTAGCACAATGTTTAAGTGGTTAGCTCTTCCACCTAGCAACACTAGGGTTGTTGGTTCAAATCCCAACCATGGCACTACCTGCTTTTACGACTCCCCCTGGCTGTCCATGTGAATAAGCCCTTACAGTGGTGGTCAAAATGCCTCTCTTACAGGCAGATAAAATGATCATTGGTCTCATGCCACTGGCTCTGCCAATTGGCGTTGGCCCCTGGAGCTATGCAGGCACTACTAGATAGGCGCTAACAGCCATAGCTCAAGGAACCCCTAGACCCCTCTAAAAGAACCCTGGTGTTCCACAGAACCCTTGGCTGCTCTAGACAGTATTTTCCTGAGAAAATTCATTTATAAACAATTTTATTTTTCTGAATACAATAGGGAGACTCTGGTGGCCCACTGATGTGTCAGCAGGAAAACCGATGGTACCAGGTGGGAGTGACTTCATTTGGATATGGATGTGCACAACCAGAAAGACCTGGCGTTTATGCACGAGTGACAACTTTTACAGAATGGATTCAAAGCTTTCTGATTTAGAGAATACCTTCAACAAAGCCTCATATCTTTTTTGCGCAATGATCCTTTTTTAAAGTTGCTTTGCACAATCTAAAATGTGAACAATATGCTACTGCTTAATAAATTGCGTGTTATTACTTGCGTGCTTTTTGTATCACAATATTTAATTACCTCATACCATTGTAAAAATGTTAGAACCAAGTTTGTGATTTGCTAACAAAAACAGTTTAGGTGAAACAATTTCTTTAGCTGTTATTAATGTGAATTTTACATAGACATAGTAGTTATTCTGCTAAATTTTCATTTTGCAAAATGTTATATTTAAAGTAAACATAGTATATTTATAGTGAGTGCATTTTGAGCTATTCTTGCAGAGTTTGCATTAAAGTAATTTCTAATATGACTTCCGTGTTTAGCCTATCTTTCTACATTTTACCACTACACTGATGTAGGTCAGTCCAGTCACTGGAGCACTGGAAAGTAGGAGGCTGCACAGGTAATGATGAGATATTGCTGCCTTTACCTAATTGCTAATTATACAAATGTGGGGATGTGTTTCCTAACAGCCTTGAATTGCTTCTTTCACCTTTGGCTTATGCCAATTTATCTATCAGAGCATTGTACCCAAGGATGATCTGTATTATATCACCTGCCACTCATTCTGTTGAGGAGGCTCCAGAGACCTATGTCAGAGTTTGGGTACAGAGAACCCTGCCTTTTACTTGTGCAGCCTAACCCCTGATGAGCTTATCATCAGTGGGCTGGACCTAACTTTAACAAAAGAAGGAGGCAATGTTCTGAAAGAAGTTTTTCTCTCCTCCCTCATGGGAAGAGGAAGCTCTTTTTTACCCCTCATCCTTTGAGAACCTGTGAGGGCATCTCCCCACTGTTTGAGAAGATAGTTCACGAGGGTTTTACAAGAGATTTTCTGCTGGAGTGACCACTGGAACCAAATTACATCTGAACCTTTTGTTTTGTACCTGACGTATACCAGAAGGACTTATGTGTGAGGCTTCATGTACACTTGGACATTATGTATCGCGGTCCTGGGAAAATGCAAAAAGCTGCAAAGTCACGCCAGGATTTTGCCGCAATTTTGCCTCATTTTGCGTTTTCCCGCAGTGGGCGGTCAAAATGTTCCTATCCTGATTGTGATTCTTCCATGATCAGGAGAGGGAGGTTGAAGGAGGTTGAACCTCACCTAACCGCTGCAGCTCGTAAACATTGCTAAAACCTATGTGTACATTGACACATAGGTTTTTATGGAGTTGAGTTTAGGAGCTTTGGAAAAAAAATGCCAAAAGCTCCTAAACTTAAGTTCAGGAGCTGCTAGTGTACATGAAGCCTGATGCTTCTGGATCTTGAGGCCTACCAACCAACTGCTAACCTAGGAGCTGTAAGAGCCCAATGTGAGTTTTGGGTAATCCACCACCTTTGACCTTCTGTGCTACTTCAAGTTCGTATAAAGCAATGGAAATTACCTTCAAATGTGGACCTACTTCCTTGAAGGGTAAATAAAGATAATTTATCTTTGGGACTAGGAACGTCCTAAAGGGAATTTTTCTTGTACGCACAAGACCACAAAACTTATTTAGTTGGAGGCATTCTAAAGATTTAAGAATGTTAGGGTGCTCAAGTTCTCAGGTGCTGCTACAGTGATTGATGTAATGGCTGCAAGGTGGGAGCCATCTCACATCCCCAACCCCTAAAATACCATTACTCATGAATCTTATCCAAAAGCACACATCTTATGCTTTTGGGATGGTTAGAGATGTTTATGCATTTTTATGAGCCTTTATTGAATTTTATTTACACATAGAAACAAGTTTACATGGTTATATACCGTAATTAAAAAATATATATTGTAAAGACTCTGTAATGGAGCTAGCTTGTGAATGAGAAGGAGAACTTTTAAGAGCTCTTTCTTCAATGTCACAACACTTGACAAAGTACCCTTATATTTATCCTTCACACTCAAAAAATGGCTCTATTTAAATACCATGCATGGAACATTTCTCAATGCAATCGTTTATATCAATGAAGGAAAAACAACTGTATAATCCCTATTCCTACAGTTGACAGTACTAGAATGATCAATATTCAAACGTGCACAAGGGAAATATAAACAACACCTACTGGATCTTAATAGTATTTATTTGGTCTGGGACGGTCCAAGAGTTTGCATTTTTCATTCATGCATATTTGAAACATTTCCATGTTGGATTGTTTTTAGATTAATAACAATAAAGAAGTCATGTTTTATTAAGGCTGGGTTCACACTAGTGCGTATTGGATGTGGGTTACCCACATCCAATTCGCAATAGCAGGAGATTGTGACCGCTCTCTATGGAACTGGGTCACATATCTCCACAGCGGCTCCGTTGCAATTTGCACATGTCCGTCTTTTGGTCCGTTTCAGGTCCGAATTCAGCCAAAAATTTGGGCTAAAATCGGACCTGAAATGGTGAATGAGGACTCACCGGACCCCTGCTGTGAGCCGCTGCAAGCTCATATGTGCACCCAGCCTCAAGTGTACTTGGAGTCAAAATAACAAGTAAAAATGATTTGTTTTGCAGTTTACTTTGTAAGATGATGACTACTTAGCCAGCAGTATCTACAGCCATAGCTAGTGCAAAATGCTGATTGGAGGCAGAGCAATGTCACAGGTTGGGTAGACAGCAATGTGTTTCAGGGGCACCGCCCCCTTTGTCCAGCATGCCTGTAAGAGAAAGAGACAGCTTTTAGTGAAATACCAAAGGGGGAGAAAGATTAGACCACAGAGCTGCTGCTTACACCACTGCTATATGATAGACAACATGGACTACAAAGGCCAGCATATAAAACACGGCAAAAGGCATAACATTACAATAAATTACATTGATGTATCATTCTAGCTTTGCTAGAAGATACAAATTGGGATAAAATCTTAGGAACAAAGAACATGGAGGAGAGATGGGTTTGCTTTAAGAGCATGATAAATAAGGGCATTAGCCAGTGCATACCAATGGGAAATAAATTTAAAAGAGCTAATAAAAGTCCTGGGTGGCTTAACTCAAATGTAAAAATGCATATAAAAGCAAAAAGAAGGCCTTCAAAAAATACAAGCCCGAGGGATCATCAGCATTCCAACTTTACAAAGAATGCAACAAGAAATGTAAGGGTGGAATCAGGGCGGCTAAGATAGAACACAAAAGGCACACAGTGGAGGAGAGTAAGAAAACTCCCAAGAAATTCTTTAAGTACATAAATAGTAAGAAAGGGAGGTCAGATCATATTAGTCCCATAAGGAATGATGAAGGTAATCTGGCTACTTGAATTTATTCTTTTCCTCAGTTTTCACAAGGGAATCAGGGGGGCTTCAGTAACCAAAACTGCAATGTTTCTCCTCATGACACATGACAGGAAGCACCCTCATGGCTAACAGAGGACAGAATTAGAAATAGACTTGAAAAACGTAACATTAAAAAGTCACCAGGACCAGATGGCTTGCACCTGAGGGTCCTTAAGGAACTCAGTCAAGTAATTGCCAGACCATTGTTTCTAATTTTTACGAACAGTCTACTGACTGGAATGGTACCAGCTGATTGGAGAAAAGCCAATGTAGCACCAATATTTTAAAAAGGGCCAAGATACATTCATGGGAATTACAGACCAGTTAGCCTAACATCAATTGTATGCAAGCTCTTGGAGGGGATGATAATGTACGATATACAAGATTCTAATAATGACAACAATATCATTAGCAGTTATCAGCATGGATTCATGAAGAATCGTTCTTGCCAAATCAATCTATTAACCTTCTACGAGGAGGTGAGCTGCCATCTAGATAAAGGAAAGCCCGTAGACATGGTGTATCTGGATTTTGCAAAACCATTAGACACAGTTCCCCATAAACGTTTACTGTACAAAGTAAGGTCAGTTGGCATGGATCATAGGGTGAGTACATGGATTGAAAACTGACTACAGGGGCAAGTTCAGAGGATAATGATACATGGGGAGTACTCGGAATGGTCAGGGGTAGAAAGTGGGGTCCCCCAGGGTTCTGTCCTGGGACCAATCCTGTTTAATTTACCCATAAAGGATCTGGAGGATGGGATAAACAGTTCAGTCTCTGTATTTGTGATATATGTATATGATACTAAGCTAAGCAGGGCAATAATTTCTCCTCAGGATGTGGAAACCTTGCAAGAAGATCTGAACAAATTAATGAGGTGGGCAACTACATGGCAAATGCGGTTTAATGTAGAAAATGTAAAACAATGCATTTGGGCGGCAAAAATATGAATGCAATCTACTCACTAGGGGGAGATCCTCTGGGGGAATCTAGGATGGAAAAGGACCTGGGGTCCTAGTAGATGACAGGCTCAGCGATAGCATGCAATGCCAAGCTGCTGCAAGCAAAGCAAACAGAATATTGACATGCATTAAAAAGGGGATTAACTCCAGTTATAAAATGATAATTCTCCCACAAGACTCTGGTCAGGCCGCACCTGGAGTATGCTGTCCAGTTCTGGGTACCAGTCCTCAGGAAGGATGTGCTGGAACTGGAGAGAGTCCAGAGAAGGGCAACAAAAATAATAAAGGGACTGGAGGACATAAGTTATGAGGAAAGGTTACGAGCACTGAACTTGTTCTCTCTGGAGAAGAGACGCTTGAGAGGGGATATGATTTCAATGTACAAATACCATATTGGTGACCCCACAATAGGGCCATACACTAAAATTAGAAGAAAAGCCGTTTAACCTTAAACTGCGTAGAGGGTTCTTCACTGTAAGAGCGGTAAGGGTGTGGAATTCTCTTCCACAAGCGGTGGTCTCAGCAGGGAGCTTCAATAATTTCAAAAAACTATTAGATAGGCACCTGAACGACCACAACATACAGGGATATACAATGTAATACTGACATAAAATCACACACATAGGTTGGACTTGATGGACTTCACAGTGGTATTCACAGTGCTTCACTTTTTCCACATTATGTTATGTTACAGCCTTATTCCAAAATAGATAAAATTCGTTATTTTCCTCAGAATTCTACAAACAATACCCCACAATGACAACGTGAAAAATAAAGAATGAAAAAACCACATGTACATATGTATTCACAGTCTTTGCCATGATTCAAAATTGAGCTCAGGTGTATGTTGTTTCCAGTGATCATCCTTGAGATGTTTCTACAACATGATTGGAGTCCACATGTAGTAAATTCAGTTGATTGGACATGGTTTGGAAAGGCACACACCTATCTGTATAAGGTTCCACAGTTAACAGTGCATGTTGGAGCACAAACCAAGCCATGAAGTCCAAGGAATTGTCTGTAGACCTCCAGGACAGAATTGTATCGAGCCACAGATCTGGGGAAGGGTACAGAAAAACTTCTGCAGCATTGAAGGTCCCAATGAGCACAGTGGCCTCCACCATCCGTAAATGGAAGAAGTTTAGAACCACCAGGACTCTCCCTAGTGTGGGCTGCCGGGGCCAAAATGAGCAATCAGGGAAGAAGGGCCTTAGTCAGGGAGGTCAGGCTGTATGGTAGAGTGGCCAGCCGGAAGCCACTCCTCAGTAAAAGACACATGAAAGCCCACCTGGAATTTGCCAAAAGGCACCTGAAGAACTCTTAGACCATGAGAAACAAAATTCTCTGGTCTGATGAAACAAAGATTGAACTCTTTGGCATGAATGGCAAGCATCATGTCTGGAGGAAACCAGGCACAGTTCATCACCTGGCCAATATCATCCCTACAGTGAAACATGGTGGTGGTAGCACCATGCTGTGGGGATGTTTTTCAGTGGCAGGAACTGGGAGACTGGGAGACCAGTCAGGGTCGAGGGAAAGATGAATGCAGCAATGCACAGAGACATCCTTGATGAAAACCGGCTCCAGAGCGCTCTGGACCTCAGACTGGGGAGAAGGTTCATCTTCCAACAGGACAACGACCCTAAGCACACAGTCAAGATAACAAAGGAGTGGCTATGGGACAAAACTGTGAATGTCCTTGAGTGGCCCAGCCAGAGCCCAGACTGATTGAAAATCTCTGGAGAGATCTAAAAATGGCTGTGCTTTCCCCATCCAACCTGATGGAGCTTGAGAGGTCCTGCAAAGAAGGATGGGATTAAACTTCCAAAAAAATAGGTGTGCCAAGCTTGTAGCTTCATACTAAAAAAGACTTAAGGCTGTAATTGGTGCCAAAGGTGCTTCAACAAAGTATTGAGCAAAGGTTTACGTGGATGTGATTTTTTTTCATTTTTTTATTTTTAATAAATTTGCAAAGATTACAAACAAACTTCTTTCATGTTGTCATTTCAGGGTATTTTTTGCAGAATTTTGAGGAAAAGAATGAATTGAATCCATTTTGGAATAAGGCTGTAACATAACAAAATGTGGAAAAAGTGAAGCGATGTGAATACTTTCTGGATGCACTGTATATAAAATATGCTAATATGCTATCACTTTAAGCATGTTTATACTATAGATAGTAAGTTAAGACAATGATTATTAAATAGATGCAAAAATAACAAAGTTAATAAAAACTTGTTATGATGATAAATATATGCTTATATTTGGAGCATTTCAAAAGCTACAGCAGGTGCTATATTGGCTGCTAGATTATAGTTCCAATAAACAAATAAAAATAATGAAAAACATAAAAAAATAATAAACAAAAGATGGAAACAATGCAATAAGTGAGGGTGATCCTACCAATGGGGTAAAGAGGGCAATAGAACCCTAGTTGAGGTTCTAACGCTTCCTCGTAAAAACAGTTTGAGTAGGAATTTAGTGTTTAGTCTTTCTAAAAGAAAGAAGCTGAAACCATTTGATCTGACTCTTTTTAGTCATTCCACACTGTAGATATTCATATTTTTTAGCCAGCTTAATGTTAAAATGGATCCTTGGTTGGTGTGAATGTTTGAAATAAACAGCACACAATAGAATCCATAGTTGAATCAAATCACCGTGACTGCTCTGTGTAGCAAAATCTACAATCTACACTTACAGTCATTTAAAGAGTTTTGGAATTTGTGTGGAACATTATGTACAAAAACAAAACAATTTGGACACAGCTAAACAACTGTTCTCTATTTACATGCCTTGGCTGGATTTCTTCTTAAAGGAAAGTTAGACTAGTTTTGGGTAAATTTACGTCTCAAGCGTTAACTTTTCATTTTTTTAAACTGATCTTTTTATATTTAATATGTTCTTTTACTAAATAATATACACTTTTTTTGTTATAAATAAACATATAATACATGATAAAGGATACCCAGAGCACCTTGGGTTTTCCAGCAACAGTACAACAAAAGCTCAATGCCTTCAAACTTGACCTGTCTGAGTAAAACCTCAGAGAAGTACTGCAGATAGGGGGGTGGGTACTGCATTCACTGTTTACTTGGGTTTGCACAATTCAGCTTGAGCTATTAAGCTCGTAAACAGCAGGCTTTTTTAACAGAAAATATACAAACAGGGAGGGAAATGTGAAAGATAAAGATTGCTAAAAATGTTGTACTCCTGGCTAGAATAAAGAACTATACAAAAAACTATTATATATTTTCTTTAAGTTCAATCTGTCATAGCAAACTCTTGCTCATAAAAAGGGGAATTCTTAAGTGATTGTAAAGTCTAGTTTTATTTCTTTTTTTCAATAAAAATAACAAACATGTTATACTTACCTGCTCAGTTGCAGTAGATTTGCACAGAGCAGCCTGGATCCTCCTCTTCTGGAGTCCCGCTTCTGTGCTCCTGGCCCCTCCCTCCTGTTGAGTGCCCCCACAGCAAGCAGCCATGGTGCTGTGGCCTGGCCCCTCCCCTCTCTCTCCTGATTGGCTGACTGACTTGGATTGACAGCAGCGGGAGCCAATGGTGCCGCTGCTGTGTCTCAATCAATCAGGACAAAGATGGAGCTTAGGTAAGTATTAGGGGGGCTGGGGGGGGGGGGGGGGGGGCTGCTGCACACAGAAGGTTTTTTTTTTATCTTAATGCATAGAATGCTTTAAGATAAAAAACCTTCTGACTTTACAACTCCTTTAAAAAAAAGGTATTTATAAGCAAGAGTTTGCAACGAATTTGTTAATATGTGGCTACCCCTCTTTAGAATCTCATATTTTGTATATATGGAAGTTTTTTAAAACCTGATTCTCATACCTCTATTCCCACTGCATAATGCAGGTTAGCAATCAAAATGACAGTGATGCCTGAAGTTACCGTATTCTTTAATATAAGACATGCTTACTGTCTGCACCCCCTTGCATTTTTTTATGTACCGTATATACAGGTGCATCTCAAAAAATTTGAATATCATCAAAAAGTTTATTTATTTCAGTAATTCAATTCAAAAAGTGAAACTCATATATTATATACACTATATTACCAAAAGTATTGGGACACCTGCCTTTACACGTACACGAAACTTTGATTGCATCCCTGTCTTAGTCCGTAGGAACAAAAGAATAACATACAGCATTCCAACAATCTGCAGTGAAAGTACAAATAGGTAACATATTTTGTGGAGTCGGTAAGACATAGTAAGTCATGAATGAGAAAAAAAACAATGTTATAAAGAGCTAAAAAAAGCATTGGATGCATTTAATAGATTAACAAAACAATATTTCACAGAATACAAGGCATCCTATGAGCAGACACTGGGGGAATAGAGACAGACAAATGGCAGTACAGCTTCTTTGTATTAGAGCAGCAGCTCTCCTGTTGCAGTGCCAGAAATATAGAGAAAGCTATACTTACCTATAGCAATAATATTGTAAATAATCAAGGAAGGTCAGCAACCCAGGAGGTTGCATACACCCTCAGCGTGCTGCAGATTAGGACAGAGAGTCTTTTCATATTAATAAGCCAGTGTAGCAGAGTGTCCCAGAGAGAGCCGGAAAAAGACCTGTTTGGGGTTTATACGTATCCCAGGCTCCTCTCATACATGTTCAGGGATTTCTGATCCACAAACCAGTTCGGATCTTGGTCCTCTCCTCCAGGCCAAATTAACTCACCTGAGACAGACACCCAGTGCTCTCTGCCTGGGAAGATCAGACAACTTCGGTCTGTGAGAGCGAAAGGTTGGTGAAAGATATTAAGCAGTTTATGTGGAAGCTGACAAGCTGTAGGCCTGCTCAGCCTGGTATTGAGGGCCAGTATTTGGTATAGGTAGTGTCGAGACATGGCTAGGTTTTTGTTTGTCTATTTTTGTTCTGTTTATTTTTCTGAAACAGTGTACAGCACCTGTATATAAAAGACTTGTATATATCACCAATAAACACTGCACTGTTTGTCACTACCTCACTGGATTTGGTATATGTGCCTGAAAGACTGCTTATCCCAGGGAGCTTTGTACCTGCTACCTGTCCCCCAGCTTACACCAGGTAATCACCCGCTTGTTAACATGATACTTGGGCAGTTCCTGCCCCTCAGTCCCGATCTGCAGCTCTTTCCACTCCCGCCCGCTGTGAGGATGACATTGGTGGCCAGGCTGGAGGCCCAGGAGAGGACACCCCAGGATAATTCAAAGGTACCATAGGACTGTGTAGGGGAGGCTTTCATTAAAAGGTGCACTCTGTAGTGTAAAGGGGGTGTAAAGGGGCACTGTGTGCTGTAAAGATGGTGTAAAGGGGAACTGTGAGATGTAAAGGGGCATTGAGTGGTGTAAAGGAGCACTGTGTGGTGTGACAGGGGTGTAAAGGGGCATTGTGATGTAAAGTGCACTACAATGTAAAGGGGGGCAGAATTGTAAAGAGGAACTAAGGACACTGTGGGACTGCTTTTCTTTTCCTTTTTTAAGAGGGGACTGTGATGTAAAGGGGACTATGATGTGAAAGGTACGCTGAAGACGATGATGTATGGGGGGACTGTGATCCGTGATGTGTTATAGTGCTAACGAGATTCGGACCTCTGCCGGAGGGAAATTTTGCTGACCAGACCTTTGTAAATTTTAATTCAAGACCCCTGCTTTAGAGGCTCCAGAAAAAAAATTACCTGCAAAAAAATGTGCATTTATTATTTTTTGATAAAAAGTGAACTTATCCTTTAACCACCTCCCGCCCGCCATATAGTAATATGACAGGCACAAAGTGCCTCTCTAGTACTGGGATGATGTCATATGATGTTGCCCAACTCTCGCTGCATTTGTGCGCCTGCGGTGGTACGCAGAGATCGACAACGTGCTGTGTACCTGGGACATGGTGTACCCCGATCTCGGTAAATAAACGATGATGAAGCTCTTTACCCATGTGATCAGCTGTGTCCAATCACAGTTGATCACCTGGAAATGCCGTTTATTGGCCATCCTCTCCTCACACTGCCAGTGTGTGAGCAGAGGAGATCTAATCAGATGGATTTCCTCAAAGAGGAGACTGGTACAGAATATCAGGGCACTGATTATCAGTGCCCTGAATAACAGTGCCCAGCAGTGATGCCAGTCAGTGCCCAGCAGTGACGCCAATCAATGCCCATCAGTGATGCAAATCAGTACCCATCAGTGATGCAAATCAGTGCCCATTAGTGGTGTCAGTCAGTGCCGCCCATCAGTGCCACCTATCAGTGCCCATCAGTGCCACCTATCAGTGCTCATCAATGCTGCATATCTGTGCCGCCTAACAGTGCTGCCTATCAGTGCCCATCAATGCCACCTATCAGTGCCAATGAGTGCCACCTATCAGTGCACATCAGTGCTACATATTAGTGCCTCCTCATCAGTGTCACCTCATCAGTGCCCTTCAGTGAATTTCTCATCAGTGCCCATCAGTGCTGCCACATCAGTGCCTATCAGTGCCTATCAGTGCCCATCAATGCAACCTTACCAGCGCACATCAGTGAAAAAGAAAAATTACTTATTTACAAGATCTTCTAACAGAAACTAAGAAAAACTTTTTTTTTCATAACTTTCAGTCGTTTTTTAGCAAAAAATAACAAACCCAGTGGTTATTAAAAATATAAAAATGATATTTGGGTACAGCGTTGCATGACCGCGCAATTGTCATTCAAAGTGCAACAGTGCTGAAAGCTGATAATTGACCTGGGCAGGAAGGGGGTGAAAGTGCCCGGTAATTAAGCAACTTAAGTTGAACTTAAGGCAATTATAAAATTAATGCAGACTATTTATAGTCTATGCCATAATTTATTTTTTAAATGCATTCAATGTAAATACCTGAATTTTGTTTGATATCAGCCTCTTGCAGTGGAAGGGGTAAAATAAGGAGTAGCAGACTGATCTCTCTCACTCGGCTCCCCACACCTTTAAGCATGACTCTTTGCTCTGCAGCCCAAAGAGCCAACCAATTGTGCTGCAATGCAAGGAGCTCTGCTTATAAGAGGAGAGAGCAGAGTGACAGGGAGATGAGCTCATCAATCAGCTGATTCTTCTTTCACTATTCAGTCCCAAGATGGGGGAAAGGAGGGGACCTGTTAGTGCTGCTTATAGAAACTGCAGCAGTGGCGTCTCCAGCATTCATATTTAGGGGGGGCACATGGGGGGACAAAAGTAGGGGGGCAACTATAAAATGCAATTATATATATATGTAGCGCTGACAACTGTTGTTTCTAGCTTTATGTATATTATTCAGTACAATAGTTGTGTTAATGCCATCTTGTGGACAATTGATGAAGTGCAGTAAGTTTACTTCTCAGGACTCAGTGACATGGAAGTGATTCATTGTTTACTTCGGAACTGTAGCTCTGACCCACCCACAATGCTCCTGGACAGAGTCAGAATTGAACTGCATTATGGGAGGATATAAAAGGGTAAGCAGCGGCCATTTTAGGTCTCTTTTCCTGGGACGCGTGGCCTGCCAGCAGAACTCTGTGGGTGTGTGTGTCCCACAGGGTTGCGGCCTACCTTGCGAAGGAGTGGAGCAGCTGCAGTATCCTGCCATCGCATCGCAGTGAGCTGGACAAGAGACGTGATTGTACCGGAGGACCCGTGGGGAGTTAACCGAGGACTCCTGGTCGTTTGTGGAAGGAACAGTGTGACGGCGTGGTGGTGCCTCCATACGGAACTGAGAACTGCTGAACCAGAGACATTCACCTGCCTGGATTCTGTGTGGTGAGAGGGTTGACACCCAGAAGTTTATTTGAATATTGCACACACCGTTAGAACTGTACAGAGTGTTGCTGGGACTGATAGTCCCACGGAACAAGTTAAGTTGGAAAGCCTTACATCCGAATAGACTTCGGTGTTCAAGAGCGGATGTTAGATGTTTGTTTCTTCATATAAAGACACTTAGTCAAACGTTTGGATTACAATTGTTTGAGTGTGTTATATTACACTACTCAACACCCAGGAGGAACCCCTTTGTGGATTACAATTATAAAAGCTAGCGAAGACTGAAGACGTCTAGACTACCTTTTTCATTTGCAGGGCCCTGCATTTTAGCATAGTGACTTTAAGGTCTAGAGCAGGGGGAGCTCCCGGGTATAGGCTTATACCATTATATATATATATATTTCTGTGATTGTTATTGACTGTCATTATCATTCCTTATACTACCACACTACGTTGGTGTGGTAGTATATTCATTGAAATAACTCTTTATATAAATATATTACTTACTGAAAGAAAGAAGTTATTTTTGGTCATTATTGAGTTTGCGTGCAGTGTTGTCATTTCTCCTACAGGTGGAGTTACCAGCACCCAGGCAGAGGTAATCATAATTGTAAGTGTATATTGTGGGTTAAAGTTAATGCTCATATTGTTACAACACTGCACTACAGTTGTGTCAAGGGGAGTGGACAATTTAAGAAGGGTGGAGAGCAAAGGCCAGGCTTAAACCAGCAGCTCCACCGTGAGTTAGTGCTACATGTGGGGGCTCGTCCGGGATCACTGTCACTCAAAAGCAGAATACCATCTTAATAACCCTAAAATGGATCCCCTCACTGTGGCACAGTGGTGTGAGGTGGAAGGCGTCCGTTCAGAAGCAAGCGTAGCCATGGAACTCTGGGGAGATATCTGGGAGAAGGAACATATTAATCAAGTGGTGAAAACACTATCCCCAGGTCAAAGAGCCAAGGTGGTCGCAGTAAGACCTGACCATGAGACATGCCGCACCTATGCCTTATTAGAATGGAGGAAGGGAGTTCCGGAAAACTTCAAGGGTGAAAGTGTTGAACTCGCTGACAAGACAAAATATTACCTGACCCACCCAAGAGAGCAGGAGGAGGATCCTGCCACCTTCTCTCAGATGAGTTTAACAAGAGTCAAGGGTCCATTGCAGGCAGCGCCAACTGCAATTGAACCCAAACTCATCACAGCCCTTGGAAACTTGGTGCCCCGATGTCAGAAAGGGAACTCAACCTATTCAGGGATTGGGTACCAAAAACTGGGCATCTTCTTGGGCCAACAGCCTGTACCCAAAGGAGAAGATACTTTTGAAGAATGGTTGGAACAGACCACACAGGTGCTGGATGAGTGGGACATCCCTGAAACACAGAAGAGATAGCGGATCACTGAGAGTCTCAAGGGGCCTGCTTCCGAGGCTATTCGAAATTTAAAACTCAGTAAACAAAACTGTGTAGCCCAAAACTGTGTAGCCAAGATATCCTGCAAGATGTGTTTGGACGTACTGAAAATGTTTCCGACCTAATTTACCAATTAGAACACACCTATCAGGAAACTGGAGAGAAGTTATCAGAATATGTGAGGCGGCTGGACAAGGTCATTCACCAGATATTACTGTAGAAGGGGATAGATCCTTGTAAGGTGGATGAGATTCGAGCCAAACAAGTCCGAAGGGGTGCCCAGCCTTTGGACCCCGTCACCCTCCAGTTAAGAACCTGCCAAGATGGAGGCATACTGAAATACCCAGACCTTATTCGTATTGTGCGGGAAGAAGAAGCTATTCTGGAGAGAAAGAAGGAGAACATAGAAGAGCCAAAGCACACTGTTGGAGTCCGAACACTTAATGTGATGGAGGATGATCCCCAGATTGAGCTTCTCAAGACTCAGGTGGCTCAGTTAATGGAAATGATGGCTTTAATGACCACGAGACCCCCAAACCCGCTTAATGAAGGGACAGAAAAATTGAAGAAGGTACCAGACTCCACCTTCAGGAGCCGATCTGGACGTTGTTTCAACTGTGGAGGTGTTGGACATTTCGGGAACATGTGCCCAAGTCCGAGAGCAGCCATAAAACGTCAGAAGCCGGCGGAAAACTTCAGAGGGCCCCAGTGAAGGAGTCAACTGGGCGCCCTGTAACTGCCGTCAACTCCAACGAAACCCAAGTTCCCAAAGTTTTGAGAGAAAGGGGAAGAATGAAGTTGAGAAAGCGTCCATGGAAACGAGGAGTCAAGCTGCACTCTGGTAGGCAGAAGAAGTCGAACATTAAGGGTGAGTTTCCCCGCAACTTGGTAGGACCCTCTCCGATGATCCCAATCCAGATAGAAGGAATCTATGCCAAGGCACTGCTAGATACCGGAGCTCAAGTGACCTTATTATACAAAGACTTCTACAAGCATCTCAAGCATCTGCCCATGCAAAGTTAGAAGACTTGGAGATATGGGGTCTAGGTACCCAGAACTTTCCTTATGAAGGGTATATCCCTATCAAACTCACCTTTGACCCAAGTGTGGTTGGAAAGGCGGAGACTTTCGACACCCTGGCAGTTGTGTGTCCCCGGCCCCCTGGGGCCCACAAAAGTTCCCTCATCATCTGAACAAACACTGATCTGGTCAGAAGACTCCTGATACCCCTTATACAGAAGGATAGTGCCCCGGCCATGAAGGTACATCCCATGCTAACCCAAGTGTACAAGGACATAGTACATGAGCAGAAGGCCCCACCAGAAGGTGTGGTGAAAGTTTGGCATTTAGACCGAAGTGAAGAACTACTACAACCCGGTGAAGTGGTATGCATGAGGGCCTCTGTCAAGTTGAGCTGGAGACAACCGGGTCCTTTCATTGTCTTGGAAACGGACACTCGGGAAGAGAATGTGGGTCTGGAGATACTTCCAAAAGTGTTATCTACCAAGGCACTTAAGAGGAGCAGGGGAAGAGTTTCAGTCAGTGTTCGGAACACGACAGCCTTACCTGCTTGGGCAGGTGAATCAAGCAACCCCAGTTTCGCCAAGAGATGTAAAAAAAGGCCCTGAGGAAGAGATTCCTATAGAGAACTTTTACCCAAGGAACACCTCACTTACTCCTGCTTGGCTGGAGAGGGCCAAAGCCCAACTCATGAGATGGAAGGAAGTTTTCTCAAAGAGTGAGTTTGGCGTGGGGTATGCCAAGAGTGCAGAGCACAAGATCCGGTTGTAAGAAGACAAACCCTTCCGAGAAAGAGTCAGGAGGATCCCATTGGGAGACCTTGAGGACCTCCGAGAATAACTGGCTGAACTAAAAAGGACTGGGATTATCAAAGAGTCCAGGAGTCCATACGCTTCTCCGATAGTAGTGGTGAGGAAGAAAAATGGGTCACTCCGGCTGTGTATCGACTACAGGACTCTGAACCGACGAACCATCCCTGATCAATACACTACCCCCCATATAGAAGAGGCCCTACAGAGCTTGTCAGGGGCAAAGTGGTTCAGTGTATTAGATCTGAAGAGTGGCTATTATCAGATCCCCATGAGTCCTGAGGATAAGGAGAAGACTGCTTTCATCACCTCCGTGGGGTTCTATGAATTTAACCAGATGCCACAAGGTCTGTCTGGGGCCCCAGCAACTTTCCAGCGGCTCTTGGAGAAGACAGTAGGCGACATGAACTTGATTGAGGTCTTAGTATACTTAGACGATATCATTGTGTTTGGCCGAACTGTTGAAGAGCATGAAGAGCGACTGGAAAAGGTTCTAAAGAGGCTACATGAAGAGGGTTTGAAACTTTCAATGGAAAAATGTCAGTTCTATCAATCTTCCGTGAACTATCTGGGGCACATTGTGTCTGATAAGGGATAGCAACTGATCCTGAGAAATTGGAAGCTGTTACCTCTTGGCCAAGGCCCACAAATGTGACTGAGCTCAGGTCCTTCCTAGGATTCTGCTCCTACTACCGGAGGGTTGTGGAGGGGTTCGCAAAGATAGGCCACCCACTTACAGAACTACTAAAGAATCAGGAATGCCGCGTACACACGGTCGGACTTTTCGTCTACAAAAGTCCGACAGCCTGTCCGACAGACTTCCGGCGGACTTTCGGCGGACTTGCAGCAGACTTTCTAACGAACGGACTTGCCTACACACGACCACACAAAAGTCCGACGGATTCGTACGTGATGACGTACACCGGACTAAAATAAGGAAGTTCATAGCCAGTAGCCAATAGCTGCCCTAGCATGGGTTTTTGTCCGTCGGACTAGCATACAGACGAGCGGATTTCGGGGTCCGTCGTAGTTACGACGTAAAGATTTGAAGCATGTTTCAAATCTAAAGTCCGTCGGATTTGAGGCTGAAAAAGTCTGCTGAAAGTCCGGAGAAGCCCACACACGATCGGATTACCAGCCAGCTTTAGTCCGTCGGCGTCCGTTGGACTTTTGTAGACGAAAAGTCCGACCGTGTGTACGCGGCAGAAGAGGCTGATGTGGATTCGGAGAAACCTGGGAGACAAAAAGAAGGGCCCCCGGAAGAAAAAGGAATCTATCCTGGATCAGTGGACTCAGGAATGTGAGGAGACATTCAGTCTATTGAAGAAGAGTCTTACAACTGCTCCAGTGTTAGCTTATGCGGATCCTACCAAGCCCTATGAACTGCACGTGGATGCCAGCTGAGATGGGCTGGGCGGAGTGCTCTATCAGGATCACAATGGACAATTGAGGACTGTTGCTTATGTGAGCCGAAGCTTGTCTCCTGCTGAGAAGAACTACCCAACTCATGAACTTGAGTTTCTGGCCTTGAAGTGGGTTTTGGTAGATAAGTTGAGAGATTATCTGTATGGTGCCGAATTTGTAGTTAAAACAGATAACAACCCCCTCACATACTTATTCACCACGGCAAAATTGGACTCCACAGGCCATAGGTGGTTGGCTGCTCTCTCAACATTCTCCTTTAGCCTTAAATACAGACCGGGAGCCAGCAACAGAGATGCAGATGCGCTGTCAAGAAGACCCCACAGTCCCCTGAGCTCCCAAGAGGATTGGACTGAACTTGCCCCAGATGGGGTAAGAGCCCTTTGTGAAGGAGCCATTAAGCAGGAGAAAGGTGGAGCCAGAGCTGAAGAGAATGGAGTGACTACGGCAGGAGTGCCCAGGTATTACTGCAATGTCTCCCAGATTGCTGCAGAGGGTTTACCTAAATTATCAAGGAAAGATCTTAGGAAAGATCAACAAGAGGATCCACTCTGCAGCTTGGTATTGGAAGCTCTGGAGGGTAAACACCCTGATCTACTTTTGGAAAGCGCCCAAAAAGAAGCTCTGTTGTTACACAAAGAGTGGGATCGGTTGCAGTTGTTGCAAGGGGTGGTCTACCGAAGGGGCCCCTCTGAAGGTCTGGAGGAGAAGTGGCAACTGTTGCTGCCAGAGAAGCACAGAGAGACAGTGTTATTCGCTCTACATGATTGTCATGGACATTTGGGGTCAGAAAGAACTCTTCAATTAATAAGAGATAGATTCTACTGGCCTTACATGAGGAAAGAAGTGGAGAGTTACTGTCACTCCTGCCATAGGTGCATTCAGAGAAAGACTCTGCCACAACGGGCAGCCCCAATGGGACACTTTTCAAGCCAAGGTCCCATGGATCTAGTGTGTATAGACTTCTTGTGCCTAGAATCTGACTTGAGTGGACAAGGAAATATTCTGGTAGTCACGGACCATTTCACCAGCTATGCTCAAGCTTTCTCCACGAAAGACCAGAAGGCAGTCACAGTGGCTAAGACATTGGTGGAGAAGTTCTTTGTCCATTACGGCTTACCACAGAGGATCCACTCAGATCAGGGAAGGGATTTTGAGAGTACACTCATCAGGAGGTTGCTGGATCTATTGGGGATTAAAAAATCCAGAACTAAACCCTATCATCCGCAAGGAGACCCTCAGCCAGAGAGGTTTAATAGAACTCTTCTTAATATGTTGGGGACATTAACCTCCGAACAAAAGCTCAACTGGAGTAAACATATTGCCACTCTAGTACATGCATACAACAGCACCAAGAGTGACGTCACAGGGTATTCACCTTATCGGCTGATGTTTGGGCGTGAGGCTAGGTTACCAGTGGATATGGCCTTTGGAACTTCTCTGGATCACACATCAGAAGCTTCTCACCGAGGATATGCAAACAGGCTGAGGAAGAGTCTGAAGGTTGCTTATGAGAAGGCCCAGACCATGTCAGAAAACAGAAGGAGCAGGAATAAAAGAAACTTTGACCTTAAAGTAAGGGTCCAAGATCTTCAACCCGGTGACCGAGTTTTACTAAGGAATTTGGGTAGTCCTGGCAAGCACAAGTTGGCAAATCGATGGAGATCACAGCCATACGTTGTGTGTAAACAGCTCCCAGGGCTCCCGGTATTTGAGATCAGGCCAGAAGGAAGTGCTGGACCAACTAAAACTTGGCATCGGAATCACCTTTTGCCCCTTACTGATGCAGTCAGGATAACCCCCCAAGAGGAATTATCATCCATATCAGAAGTTGCACAACGGCCTATAACTAGGTCTCAGTCTGGAACTTCGGCAACTGGAGACAGTGAGGAGGGAGAGATGGACATTAGCTGGTTGTGGTCATCTAATACACCTGAAACTGAAGCGAGTGTTTCATCACCCACAGCCGAGGAGAGTAGTGAGGACCTCAGGCCAGAAGCTCCAGAGTTTGTGCCATTGTCTGGACGAACTGAAAAGTGTTCATCTCCTACTGAAATAAAAGAAAATGGTGTCCAGCCAGAAATAGGGGACACACCAAAAGAACAAAGGGAAAAGAGGAACATTCGCCCACCTAAGAGACTAACATACGATACATTGGGCGAGTGTTCTGAAACCACAAAGACTACCAGTAGAAGGAACATTGATGAGCCTAGTTCCTCCTCAGTCAATCTGGATAATGAGAGCCCTGCTTCACCCCTTGGCACACCTGTATCTGATACTAAAGTGACAGTTGTGGGTACACAGGGAAGCTTTCCAACACCTGAAACTTGGTGGGAGGCTCCTCTGTCGGTCCTGTGTTCTCGTTTAGAGGCTAAGATGTGTAGCAGAAACAAGGTCTTACATATCTTTGGGGACCAAAGATTTAGAGCAGGGGGAGTATGTAGCGCTGACAACTGTTGTTTCTAGCTTTATGTATATTATTCAGTACAATAGTTGTGTTAATGCCATCTTGTGGACAATTGATAAAGTGCAGTAAGTTTACGTCTCAGGACTCAGTGACATGGAAGTGATTCATTGTTTACTTCGGAACTGTAGCTCTGACCCACCCACAATGCTCCTGCACTGAACTGCATTGTGGGAGGATATAAAAGGGTAAGCAGCAGCCATTTTAGGTCTCTTGTTCCTGGGACGCGTGGCCTGCCAGCACAACTCTGTGGGTGTGTGTGTCCCACAGGGTTGTGGCCTACCTTGCGAAGGAGCGGAGCAGCTGCATTATCCTGCCATTGCATCGCAGTGATCTGGACAAGAGGCGTGATTGTTCCGGAGGACCTGTGGGAAGTTAACCGAGGACTCCTGGTCGTTGGTGGACGGAACAGTGTGACGGCGTGGTGGTGCCTCCATATGAAACTGAGAACTGCTGAACCAGAGACATTCACCTGCCTGGATTCCGTGTGATGACAGGGTTGACACCCAGAAGTTTATTTGAATATTGCACACACTGTTAGAACTGTACAGAGTGTTGCTGGGACTGATAGTCCCACAGAACAAGTTAAGTCGGAAAGCCTTACATCCGAATAGACTTCGGTGTTCAAGAGCGGATGTTAGATGTTTGTTTCTTCATATAAAGACACTTAGTCAAGCATTTGGATAACAATTGTTTGAGTGTGTTATATTACACTATGCAACACCCGGGAGGAACCCCTTTGCGGATTGCAATTATAAAAACTAGCAAAGACTGAAGACGTCTGGACTACCTTTTTCATTTGCAGGGCCCTGCATTTTAGTATAGTGACTTTAAGGTCTAGAGCAGGGGGAGCTCCCGGGTATAGGCTTATACCATTATATATATATATATTTCTGTGATTGTTATTGACTGTCATTATCATTCCTTATACTACCACACTACGTTGGTGTGGTAGTATATTCATTGAAATAACTCTTTATATAAATATATTACTTACTGAAAGAAAGTGCAGTGTTGTCATTTCTCCTACAGGTGGAGTTACCAGCACCCAGGCAGAGGTAATCATAATTGTAAGTGTATATTGTGGGTTAAAGTTAATGCTCATATTGTTACAACACTGCATTACAGTTGTGTCAAGGGGAGTGGACAATTTAAGAAGGGTGTAGAGCAAAGAGGACAGGCCCGCTTAAACCAGCAGCTCCACCGTGAGTTAGTGCTACATATATATATATATCCTGGGGCCCTTTACTACGATCCCACAACGGGCCCTTTCACATATTTTGCAGTGAGCTCCCTTCCTACTGTATTGGGCCTCCCAGGGTGGCAGAAAACAAGAGATATATGTCACCAGCATACCAAGAAAATATAAGGGTCTAAAGCAGTGGGAGAACTATCAGGGTTGCAAAGGTTGTCTTGCCACCGGGCCCTAATGTTCTGCCACTGTGGGGTTCCCCAGCCTCCTCTTGCTGTCCTGCCCCTGCTATTGACAGCGCTCGTCTGGCATCTCTTGGAATTTACAGGCTGGTTCTCCTGTCCTAAGGACAGGAGAAATCAATCTGTTTTTTCAGTAACTGAGAGTCCTGGTGGAGTCCTTCCTGCAACTCACTCTTCTCCCTGCCAATGAGGATGCAGGGGAAGGAGCAGATTGGGCAGCCGTGGTTGTGTGAGTGCTCGCATTATGCAGTGTCAGCGAGCAGAGGGAGGGGGGAGGAATCACCTGCAGGAGCTGACTGGGGACACTCTCCCTCTCAATAGAGACTGTGACAGCGGCGGCCCGAGTAAGATGTGGCGCATCCGCTACTAATGCAAACAAAAAGACATTGCCTTTTTGTAAAAAATATTTAATGGGGGGGGGCAGATGGTGGGGCACAGCATAATGTTGGGGGGAGGTCAGGGCCCCCTCTGCCCCCCCTAGGGACGCCATTGAACTGCAGCAGGAAAAAATCAAGTATTCTCTCCTGCCTGTCAGGACTGTACTGTATGGCAGAGTTGTGTACATTTCAAAACTGGATGCACATAAATATAAATAATTTCGCAGGTAACAGTTCCCTTATATGTATTTCACTGTGTATTTAGCCATTTGCCTGGAGGTCAGTTTTAGGGCAAATCAGGTTGGCATGATAAAAAAACGTGGAAAGAGTCTTCAGTCTTGAGAATGATATCTACACTTGCTGCATCAGGACCAAAGTCTCCAGTCGTATTGCGTCTCACTTACAATTTATGAGTACAAAGACTTCTTTCTCTTTTGTATATTTCTGAAGAATATTTTGGCAATCTCTAAATAAATATTTGAAAATTGTCACTTGGATCAGAGGCATGTTTTTCCTTTGTTAAGCCTCAATTTGAGACTTGACTATGATTGATATGACTGTGAAGTCCTGTCAGTTCTGAATAAAAGACGAAGAACATTGCCAATTTGTGCAAAAATAATAATTTGGCAAAATACGTCTGTATAATGGCAGGAGAATTGTGTCTTTTCTCTTTGTAGAAAAAGAGTCATTGTTCTAGCGTATTGTAGATGGACCATTAATATTTAAAAATGCATATCATGGAATAACAAATTAAAAATAATTTTACTTGCCATAAAGCTTATCCCTTACTATGGGTTCTTTTATTTAAAGCTGTCATTTGAATATAAAAAAGCTTAGCAAAGTAGAAAAATAGAGCTAGAAAATAATTGGGCTTTTTCTTCAAAGCAAACGTGGTGCAAAAGTAAAATTGAACACCTACTTTGTTTTGTAGGCATTTTTAGAATCCAACACAACTGGTCTGTTCTTCTCTAGGGAGTCCCTGGATCCACAAATAGCAGAGTGTCGTAATTGCCAAAAACAAAAACCAAATTACGTAATTGCTGGCTCTGGTCCTCCCTCTCTCAGACTGGCAGTTAAGGAGGCCGCCCATCACATAGATTGGTCAGAAAGTTGATGCCTTACGGCACTTGTGATTACTGACTTTTGTGTGTGGTTCTCGTCTTTTTTTTTGTTGTTGTTGCAAATTGCACCAAACAGGAAGTTCCACTATTAAGAATCCTCCCCTCTCCTCTAACATTACTGGCAGTTTTTTTTCCCTCTGGAATTGCCTGCCCGCAACTCTCTGGGGTACGTCACAGGTCCCAAGAGGCTGCGGGATCTGGCTGTTCAGCAGGGACCAGCTGCATTTCTATCTGTGTGTGGCCTTCCCTGTCCAATAGAATTTGATCAGTAGATTGACTTCTGTCGAATGGGACTGCTGAAAAACTTTAAGGCTTCATGTACACAGGACGTTGTTCAACCTCTCCTGAATGATTTAACTTGACAGCTAGAAAACGGCATCGAAAAGCGAGCATTTAGCTGTGTTTACATGCCGCGTTTAGTCGCGTTAGCCACGTTTGCGTTTAGAAGCATTTGAAAAAAAAAAAATGTCAAAATAGCCAAACATTAAAAAGGCTTTTAAACGAAACGCGACTAAACGCGAGTTACCGCGTTTAGTCGCGTATGGTGTTTGAAGTGCCTCTAAACACAGCTTCTGAACGCATTTTTTGGGGTTCCAAAAAAAGCCTCTAAACGCAACTGCCTAGAAAGGACTATAAGCGACCCTGTGTACATGTACTGATAAGATAACATAGAGGAGAGTTCAGGAGCAGTTGAAAAAAATGCCCAACTGCTCCTAAATGTCAGTTTACCAGCAGCAGTGTACATTTTATTTATTTTAGGTACTTATATAGCGCCGTCAATTTACGCAGCGCTTTACATATTCATTGTACATTCACATCAGTCCCTACCCTCAAGGAGCTTACAATCTAAGGTCCCTAACTCACATTTATACATACTAGGGACAATTTAGACAGGATCCAATTAACCTACCAGCATGTCTTTGGAGTGTGGGAGGAAACCGGAGTACCCGGAGGAAACCCACGCAGGCACAGGGAGAACATGCAAACTCCAGGCAGGTAGTGTCGTGGTTGGGATTAGAACCAGCAACCCTTCTTACTGCTAGGTGAGTGTACATGAGGCCCAATATGATCAGCCACTGCAGCCAACCAGCTGCAGCACTGGTCAGTGTATTCTGACAGTGGAGGATTACTGCTCTCAGAATACAATAGCACATCAAGGATAATATTTTCATCCCCCTCACTTTCAGCACACTGGCTGAACGAAAAAAAAAAAAAAAAAAACTATGCCTGCATACCCATCTTTAGTCTCTTGCTAAGAAAGCCACCTACATTTAAAAAATGAATATTTGCTATGTTATAGTTAACATTTAAAAATGTTAATTGAGTCTAAAAATTTACTATTGAAAAATAATAGACTACTACCTGTTATCTGATGGTGCCTAGGCCATACAGGCACACATTTCTAGTGAGTTTATATAAAGGTAAACCTGCCATTTAACATAGATCAGTAGGGCTCATGGCAGCATTACCAAATCACATTATTAATAGAAAATTGTGTCTGTGAAGGTTCTCATTTACCCAGGTCATGGTAACTAGTGGTAGCTAGTCATATTCAACTGGACTTGTTCTGCAATGTTGAAGATGTTTCAGAGGTTATCAAGCTACTTCTCTTCAATTCCATTGCATGTCAGGAAGATCCCCTGGCATTTATAGCCACACATTAAAGGGGTTGTAAACCCTCGTGTTTTTTCACCTTAAAAACTTCTGTCACTGACCGGTCCCCTAGCCACCCCCCCCCCCCCCCCCCCGTTTTACTCACCTGAGCCCCGTAATTCCCAAGCTGGATACGCACTCTTCCCCTCTGCCCGTTGTGTCGGCTCTTAATTGGATAGATTGATAGCAGTGCAGCCATTGGTTCCCGCTTCTGTCAATCAAATCCAATGATGCCGGGGGTGGGGCTGAGTCCGGCATTCTGCATCTATGGACGCAAAAACTGGACTCAGGAGCGTGTTCGCAAGGTAACCCCCCGGGTGAGCGCCTCTCCTAGGGGGTTATATGATGCGGAGAGGATCTACCAGCGCCGACGGTGGACCCCAGAAGTCGAGGATTGGGCCACTCTGTGCAAAACAAACTGCACAGCGGAGGTAAGTATGACATGTTTGTTATTTAAAAAAAAAATAAAAAATGAAGCTTTACAATCACTTAAAGACACCTAATCTAATCATCCAATCAGTGTGTAGATGTATGGGTGTATACACTGAAATTGATGGAAGAATATGAGAAAACGGCAAGAACCACTTTTTCCAACTTGACCTCACTAGAGAGGAGGTCTCTTACATTGCCTATTAGGGATCTGAGATTTATAATACTGCCAGCAGATAAGGGTAAAAGCACTGTGGTCATGAATACATCCAATAACAATTCCAAGGTGACCATTCTTCTCAGTGTTGTCAACACTAATGAGCTACTAAAAAGGAACCCCACTAGCTGTTACAAGACAAAAGTTGATAGACTTTATAACAGCTAGACATAGTACTGTGTAATACATTGATCAAACCTTGAACTACCATCTCTATTCTGAAGAAATTACACCATGCCTTGACACAGACTCCCTAAGACACACACGGAAGATATCACTTTAAGGCAGCATCAACTCTGCCTTCTACAACATCGCTAAGTATTTGGTTACTATACTATCACTAGGGATGAGCCGAACATCTCCCCGGTTTGGTTCGCACCAGAACATGCGAACACCATTAAAGTCTATGGAATACAAACATGAAAAATCAAAAAGGCTAATTTTAAAGGCTTATATGCAATTTATTGCCATAAAAAGTGTATGGGGACCTGGGTCCTGCCCCAGGGGACATGTATCAATGCAAAAAAAAAAGTTTTTTAAATGGCTGTTTTTTTAGGAGCAGTGATTTTAATAATGCTTAAAGTGAAACAATAAAAATGAAATATTCCTTTAAATATTGGGGGGGGGGGGTCCCCTTAGTCTGCCTGTAAAGTAGCGCATTTAAAATTGCTTGTGGCTGTAATGTATTGTCGGATCCCTGCAATATAGATAACAAAAAAAATAAAAAGAATGGTGTGCGGTTCGTCCCCAGTCCATACCAGGCCCTTCAATTCTGGTATGGATTTTAAGGGGAACCCCGTGCCAACATTTAAAAAAAAAATGGCATGGGCCCCCCCCCAATCCATACCAGACCCTTATCAGAGCTAGCAGCCATGGCAGGCCAGGAAAGGGGGGGCAAGCGAGCGCCCTCCCTCCTGAACCATACCAGGCTGCTTGCCCTGGTATGGTCCCCCAAAGCACCTTGTCCCCATGTTGATGAAGACAAGGGCCTCATCCCCACAACCCCTGCCCGGTGGTTGTGGGGGTCTGCGGGCATGGGTTTATCAAAATCTGGAAACCCCCTTTAACAAGGGGGCCCCCAGATCCCGCCTCCCTACCCATTCACAAAAAAAGTGTCAAAAAAAGCAAAAACGACTGGAGACAGTTTTTGACAATTCCTTTATAAAAAAATTGCCCCGCGATGTCCATCCATCTTCAATCACGGCGCCGACAGACCCGAAAAATAGAAAGAAAGAAAGCTCAGAGGGGAGGCGTCCCATCGGCTGCTGTCTCTTGACTGTGACAGCTGTTATATAGACAAGTGTCCCAGCACTTGGTGCGGGGTTCCCCTTAACCACTTCAATACACTCTGTTATATATACTACACTGCCTGCACTGACTGAATATAGAGTCTACACTAAATGCAGAGTATATATTTATACATATATATATATACACTAGACTATATATATTAAATACACTGCCACTAACTAATTAACCTGCCTGCCTAATCTAGCTCAATCTATCTCTGTCCACAGTCACACACTGTACACGGCCGCTATGTAAGCAGCCTTATATAGTGTGGGGCGTGGACTTAGCCCTCCTGAGCCATGATTGGCCAAGGGCACCCTGCCTTTGGCCAATTATGGCTCTCGCAGCAGAGTGCACTGTGATTGGCCAAAGCATGCAGTGCGATGGGGCGTTCCATGGCGCTCTAATTTGCCACGAGCGCCCCATAATATTTGCTGTTCGGCGAACGGTCAAACCCCCGATGTTCGAGTCGAACCCTCTTTTGACTCGAACATCGAGCTCATCCCTACTTATCACGCTTAGTTGGCAATACAGTACATCATATATAGAATTCTACAAATGTGTCAACTGATTAGAGCCAGAAAAAAAAAAACAAGGAAAGTCACTGTCAAAGTGAAACTTCACCCCTTTACTAAGTTTCCTTGCAAAGTGCAATTTATCTTGCAAACTGAACAGCCTATATAAACCTGTATGTAAATCAACTTCTATGTATTCATTGAAAACTTGCATTTCTGATGTTCTAAACATGATCTATGTATTATCCACATATCATTTATTAACCATTAGTTAGCCTTAATCAGCCCTAATTAACTCCATCCCCTTCTTCTCATGTCCAGTTATTTCTGTGATTCGCCGAAGCCTGTGATGCCGTCAATCCCTCGCATGCGCGCGGGAACCGCCGGCAACGGCACACTAGCTGAGGCAACGTGCCATTGCTTCAGTGCGCATGTGCCAATGACGTTGGCACATGCTGATACAGGGGATATCTCCTAAAGCGTGCAGGTTTAGGAAATATTCGTGGTAGCTACAGGTAAGCCTTATTATAGGCTTACCTGTAGTAAAAAGTGGTCTGCAAGGGTTTACAACCACTTTAATTTTGAATGTTAATGTTTAATGTTAATGTCAATACAAACAGGACAAATTATAGCATAAAATGTATACTTTTTATAAACAGTTACATTTATTTTTAACTAACATATTTTTGTATGGGTTGTGTAGAAATGAAAAACAGGCCCTGAGCAGAAATGTAAAAATTGATTGAGTACACAAGGGGTATGTAGATGTGAGATTTGAAGTGGTTAATATTTTTTAAATTATAGAAAGGAAGTTTTTGACTTTCACTTTCTACTTTTTTTTCGCAAACCACACAGATACACACATAAATATATATACAGTATTTTATGTATTTATACATATTTATAAGCCATTTGGAAAGTATGTTTTATGTGGGTGGTCTAAAATAAATAGGTGTGACAGAGAAGCTTGATGTATGATCAGAGCAGTAAAAAACAAGCACTGTGCTGTGCCACTAATGGGTGACGGGGCATGCATATGTATTAAAATGTATGCATAGCAGATTTTTTTTTGTTTGTTTCAGATAGAGTGGGGAAGGTTTAGAACCCCTTTAAAGTTTTTATTATCTGTGCTCCCTGTATTTGTCATCCTCTCTATTTGTCCTGATGACCATTGTCACTGAAACAGAACATGAACATGAAGAACATGAAAAATACAACATTTTAAAGTTGTCACCAGTACAAGAGGTGAGATAACTTTTCCAACTGGGACAGCTGTTTTAGTGACAACTGATTGCCCCCCCCCCCCCTACACTTTATTGACATTTTCTCTTACTTCCTGTAGAATTTCCAGGATGGAAATTGAAGGGAAAACTTCCCTACTGGAGAATAAATACAGCGAAAAGTCCCTACTTTTAGAAAAAAAAATTGTCTGTGTATATATATATATATATATATATATATATATATATATATATATATACAGTATCTCACAAAAGCGAGTACGCCCCTCAGATTTTTGTAAATATTTTATTATATCTTTTCATGTGACAACACTGAAGAAATTATACTTTGCTACAATGTAAAGTATAACAGTGTAAATTTGCTGTCTCCTCAAAATAACTCAACACACAGCTGGCAACAAAAGTGAGTACACCCCAAAGTGTCAATATTTTGTGTTGCCACCATTATTTTCCAGCACTGCCTTAACCCTTTTGGGCATGGAGTTCACCAGAGCTTCAAAAAGTTGCCACTGGAGTTCTCTTCCACTCCTCCATGACGACATCACGGAGCTGGTGGGTGTTAGAGACCTTGCACTCCTCCACCTTCAGTTTGAGGATGCCCCACAGATACCCAATAGGGTTTAGGTCTGGAGACATGCTTGGCCAGTCCATCCCCTTTACCCTCACCTGCTTTAGCAAGGCAGTGGTCGT